>NC_064631.1:404637025-404940055 GCF_023864275.1 Schistocerca cancellata
TGTTCATCTTATATCCTCCCTTCAAGACACCATCCATTCCGTTCAACTGCTCTTCCAAGTCCTTTGCTGTCTCTGACAGAATTACAATGTCATCGGCGAACCTCAAAGTTTTTATTTCTTCTCCATGGATTTTAATTCCTACTCCATATTATATCAATGTAGAAATAGATGGAGGACAGCATCAAATGACTACAAAAATTTCTGACTTACGAAGCAAAATTATGGTTTATCATACCGTCGACAAGTTCATTAGGGATGAAGTATAATGTCGGATCGGAGAAGGAAAATAGTCAAAGAGACCATCTGTAGCATGATGCTTATGTGGTTTGGTGCAACAATGAATAATCTGTGTCTTAACCACACACAGCCTGACTTTTTTCTTCGGCCTCCTTCTTCCACTCACAGTCATCCTCCGTTCGCCAACTTTGCCTCCTTCAGCTGTGATTTCTTCAGCAGTTCTTTCCAACATTTTTCCCTCTTTTTTAAAATTTTATTCTCTCTCTTTTGTAAAAGATTTTGGTTGTCCCACTTTTTTTAATAAAGAATCTGAATTTTTTTAAATAAAATTCTTCACGTTTAAAATTCTAAAAAAAGAAGATGTCCCTTCAGTGGGACTGGAACATTCTTCGTGGTCCAGTAAAGACAAGAGAGTTATCGATACTCACTGAATTCCAACTTGCATTCCTCCGTGATGGAAACCAACAGAGACGATCACAGTCCTATGGAACCGCTCAAACTATTTTCTGATGCATTTGTGTCGCACGATCCAGCGTTGTTGTTGCAGATAAGACTGGAAGTCCTACATGTCCGGAAAGTTTGTGGTTGTCGAGTAGTAAGTGAAATGAGCAGTGTACCAAGACCCTATCAGTATTTGGCTCCCGGGAACATGTATCAGTCCGGCTGGGTAATGACACTCAAGTCTATGGCGGTAGGGCTCGCTCTGGCAACTAATATCTATTTCTTCCTCGTCCACTACCAAATGGCATTTTGTTCAGAACAAATGAATCTGTGTGCGAGGATGAATTGTAACTGACACTTTCTGGAGAGAGGATATGGTGTTTGATGTGTAACTTCTCTCTTGTTGCAGCCCTCCAATGGATTACATACAAGCACATGGATTTGACATCTGTCTGCTGGAACTTCTTATGAACATTCCGCCACACCTTGCTCTGGTCTGTCGATTGCTAGCTGTTAGTAATGGGAAAACCCTGGTTTTCATAGCCGACTGTTTCTTCGTTCAGTCGGCTTTTTCAGTCGTATGAAATAACCGAATGAAATTTGGCTCTGCGCCCGCATAAATGAATGTTTTCGGTCAGTCTCCGCGTTTAGCTGGTTTCATGTAATGGGAGACAACTGACTGACATAGGTCTCTGACATTTACGGCAGTTACATGAATGTTTCCGCTGAGCTCCAGTTTCGATTGATTTCAGTTACGTAATCTTTCAGCCTTTTCGGATTTAGATCAACCATAACAAGGGATGCCAACTTTTTAAAGGCAGTAACGTATCTTATTTCATGGAGAGATGAATGAAAGGTATATTTCTAAATCTGAAATATTTTCTTAAGTTATGTATTTATTTACTTAAATACAAATTTTTCATAATTCTGTTATTGAATATGGATTTTTAGTTTGTTTCAAAAGGTTCATAACTGATGGTACATTATAAATACAATGGCATGCTCTAAAGTAATGCTTCTGAATTTTTTTATTGACAACTCTTGAACTTTTTTAAATTAAACAGGCGCTGTTAATATGTTACATCTTTAATCTTCATTTTTAGATATTTTCAGCGCTCAGCCACTAAAGGGATCCGAATTGTAGTGTGCAACTAGGCTACGTGTAACGTAACTACGAAACACTGGGAAAGAGTGTGTTGTAATCGAGTTTCGAATTCGAAAAGTTCGTCCACACATGAAGCACCGTCTCCTTCATTATGACAATGCCACACCATACACGAGCGCTGCGACTCCTGCAACAATCCGAAGGCTTGGGTTCGTTGCCATCACACAGTCCCGACTTGGCCCCATCCGTCTTCATCTGTTTCCTGAACTTAAAGAACACATTTGAGGACTTCGCTTTCATAGCGATGATGCAGTGCAAACAGAGGTGACGTTGCGGCTCCGTCAACCAAATCAAATAATGTATGACGAAGGTATCAACAAAATGTTCTTTCGTTGGGAGAAATCTGTTCGGCGCCAGGGTGACTATTCTATACTGAGAAATAAATATCTATACACGCAGAATATTAAGATGTAGAATGTTAATAACGTCAGTTTTATTTAAAAACTTTAAGAGTGTTGCCAAAAAAAATTCGGAGGCATTACTTTTCAGTACGACTACGCGTATGTTTAAATAAACGAAAATTTACTTTTTTATTTAAAGTAATTGAATTCCGTCTCTCTCTTCACGCCGGTTTGCACCCAACGCCGAAACCTCTGTTTCTGTAAAAGCTACTATGATGTGAAACATTTGCCATCATTCTTTAATTTTCCCAGAAGTTTTTAATGTAATAATTGATAATTAATACTGTTTCAGAATATGAATAATCCTTGCAGATAGTGTATAACTGATTTAATTTATCTTGAGGATCACTTTTTATCTTGTCAAATGATTTCTTCCATTCCCACGCCATTAGACGTTTCGGCATTTTGATCGAGAGAAGCTTTACTATTCATAAACATGGACGAAATTACATAAAATCTACTTACTGGCACTTAATAAAAATCAGTTATCTGAAGGGCAACAACAGTGACGACAGCGATAACAGATGCAGTCAATAATAACGATATAACAATGGCAAAATGATCCAACGTTTCCGCTCAACTCTGAATGCCCCGAACTGGGTCGTTTGTTTTCATTCGGTTGCTTCCGCAGACTGGTTTCACTAAAAAGAATGAATGATTAATTCAACCACTACGTAAAATTACAATCGAATTAGTCGATTAACTCCTAACAGCTGACTGTTTCGATTGTTTTCATACGCTTGAATGTCCACAGCAGCTTCTGTGAAGTGGGCGTATTGAGTACTGAAAGGCTCGGTGGCGTAAAGAAAGCTATGTAATGTGTAAAGAAAGCTGTGTAACGGCGGAGGGATTTATCTCTCATGTAACTCACCATAATGCAATACGACCCCAGTCTGACGACTTGAATGAAAGTTCTTGCATGTACTGCGTGCTTCTCTCCTTTACCAAGGAAATCGCTGAGCAGTTCTTGTAGATAATGGGCAATGGCAAAAAGGTTTAGGACTGTAAGAAAAGAAAAGAAAAAAAAACAGTGTAACGAGGTCGAAGCAGTTTGTCTCCCTACGCCAGCGCTCCTTGCAAGGCGATGCTCTGCAGCCAACACGGCGCTTGGAACGCCTTTCGAGAAGTAGTCTCATTTGTCGCCGCTGACAAGCAAACTAGGCGGCAGCTAATGACAACACGTGTTCCGTTCTCTCCCCCACCCCGAGACGCGACGCGATCCTTTACAGTCCCTGGCTGCCGCTCACCCCTCCGTTGCTTCAGCTCCATTGTGAGGGCCACATGGCTGTCATACACACACTGGTGGATCGGCAATGAGGTGATAAAAGTCATGGGATAGCGATATGCGCATATACAGATGGTGGCAGTATCGCGTGCTCAAGGTATGAAAGGACAGTGCACTAGCTCGGGTGATTCATGTGAAAATGTTTCCGGCGTGATTATGACCGCATGACTTGAATTAACAGACTTTGAAAGCGGAATCGTAATTGGAGCTAGACGCATGGGACATTCCATTTCGGAAATCGTTAGGACATTCAATATTTCGAGATTCATAGTGTCAACAGCGTGCTGAGAACACCAAATTTCAGACCTCTCACCACAGACAACGCAGTGGCCAACAGCCTTCACTTAACGATCGAGAGCAGCAGCGTTTGCGTGGAGTTGTCTGTGCTAACAGACAAGCAAAACTGAGTGATATAACAGCAGAAATCTATCTGGAATGTACGACGAACGTATTCGTTAGGACAGTGGGGTGAACTTTCACAATGATCTTTCAGGGCCATGACGCAGCACTGCTGACGTCCAAAATCTACCAGGTTAAATTCACAGTCAATTATTGAAAAATTATAAGTGAGCCACAATTTAATTGAGAGGTTAGTTACATTGTATTATTACCAGGTTACTGAATTTATTTTTTGTTGAGACGTTACACTGAATGTGAACGACATAATTATAATTTTTTACTGTTCAGAAGTTTAGGAATTTTTCTGATTTGAGGTTACACTAAATGTGAATGAATTTTTGTGGGGAGGTTACAACATGGAAGAACCCTGGAGGTACTAGAAGGTTTCAGATAGATTATACAATGGTAAGACAGAGATTTAGGAATCAGGTTTTAAATTGTAAGACATTTCCAGGGACAGATGTGGACTCTGACCACAATCTATTGATTATGAACTGTAGATTAAAACTGAAGAAACTGCAAAAAAGTGGGAATTTAAGGAGATGGTACCTGGATAAACTGACTAAACCAGAGGTTGTACAGAGTTCAGGGAGTGCATAAGGGAACAATTGACAGGAATGGGGGACAGAAATACAGTAGAAGAAGAATGGGCAGCTTTGAGGGATCTAATAGTGAAGGCAGCAAACGATCAAGTAGGTAAAAAGACGAGGGCTAGAAGAAATCCTTGGGTAACACAAGAAATATTGAATTTAATTGATGAAAGGAGAAAATATAAAAATGCAGTAAATGAAGCAGGCAAAAAGGAATACAAACGTCTCAAAACTGAGATCGACAGGAAGTGCAAAATGACTAAGCAGGAATGGCTAGATGACAAATGTAAGGATGTAGAGGCTTATCTCATGAGGGTAAGATAGATACTGCCTACAGGAAAATTAGAGAGACCTTTGGAGAAAAGAGAACCACTTGCATCAATATCAAGAGCTTAGATGGAAACCCAGTTCTGAGCAAAGAAGGGAAAGTAGAAAGGTGGAAGGAGTATATAGAGGGTCTATACAGGGGCGATGTTCTTGAGGACAACATTATGGAAATGGAATAGGATGTAGATGAAAATGAAATGGGAGATATGATACTGCGTGAGGAGTTTGATACAGCACTGAAAGACCTAAGTCGAAACAAGGCCCCAGGAGTAGACAACATTCCATTAGAACAAGGCTTCACAACATACGTGCTCACGGAGCAAGCTGTGAGCAGCAAGGCGTGAGCACGGAGCACCGCGAGCACGCTACCCCCACTACCAGGCCAGAGCGGAGAGTGGGGAAAGTCACATGGGGCACACAACAGCTGCCGCCAGTCAATGTAAATCCACGGCCACCTGCAGGGATATCACTCACGAATTATTACTGCAACAAATGAAACAAATGAAGGAGAATGTACACATGCCAATTAATTTTATTAGCTTAGTGTATGCCTCTACATTCGCATTAATTTGTGAACTGTTACACAATAAAAGGTGTCACTGAAGTGTGGGATTCTCGGTTATCTTGTACTTTTTGTCCTTTACAATTGCGTCTATGTTCGGAGTAATTGTTCTTGCGCATTTTAGGCGCAGCGTGCAGTTTAAATTTCGATCAGACAATGCGTTTCTCAGGCGCGTCTTGTTACATTTCATTGCAGAGAACAGTTGTTCACAAACATATGTGGAACCGAACATTGATATTATTGTAACCGCCAGTTTGTGCAAACGAGGAAATCTATCCTGAGGAAAGTGTCTGTAGAATTCCAAAATGTTTTTCTTGTTCTGAAATTTGTCTCTGTATTCTCTATCACACTGCAGGTCAATAATTTCTTGCTGCAGCTCAGGACGAATCTCTTCAATATTCGCTGAATATGGAGAGAACAGATCAAAATCACTGTCTAGTGCTGTCAGATTGTGAAAGCGCTGATCAACTAAACTATGTGAATAACGTTCACAGTCTTTGTGAACATCTTGCATGGATGATAATTTAGGAAAATGATCTAGGTTTCCTGTTTCCAGCTGACTCACCCAAAGTGTCAATTTCATTTTAAAAGCTAGTATTCGATCTATGAAATGAGTAATTAGCAGATTTTTACCTTGTAGTAAAATGTTCAAAGCATTTAGATGGCTAGTTAAATCTGCTAAGAACGCGAGATCACATTCAAACGTGCGCGCGCATTTCCCCTCCCTCCCCTACTCCGCGACTTTGCACCTGCTCGAGAGCACGTGCCTGAGCAGACGCGAGTACTCGCGCTCAAAACGGGCCAGTTGTTAAGCCCTGCATAAGAACTACTGACAGCCTTGGGAGAGCCAGTCCTGACAAAACTCTACCAACTGGTGAGCAAGATGTATGAGACAGGCGAAATACCCTCAGACTTCAAGAAGAATATAATAATTCCAATCCCAAAGAAAGCAGGTGTTGACAGATGTGAAAATTACCGAACTATCAGTTTAATAAATCACAGCTGCAGAATACTAACGCGAATTCTTTACAGACGAATGGAAAAGCTGGTAGAAGGTGACCTCGGGGAAGATCAGTTTGGATTCCGTAGAAATGTTGGAACACGTGAGGCAATACTGACCCTATGACTTATCTTAGAGGAAAGATTAAGGAAAGACAAACCTACGTTTCTAGCATTTGTAGACTTAGAGAAAGCTTTTGATAATGTTGACTGGAATACTCTCTTTCAAATTCTAAAGGTGGAAGGGGTGAAATACAGGGAGCGAAAGGCTATTTACAATTTGTACAGAAACCAGATGGCAGTTATAAGAGTCGAGGGGCATGAAAGGGAAGCAGTGGTTGGGAAGGGAGTGAGACAGGGTTGTAGCCTCTCCTCGATGCTATTCAATCTGTATATTGAGCAAGCAGTAAAGGAAAAAAAGGAAAATTTCGGAGTACGTATTAAAATCCATGGAGAAGAAATAAAAACTTTGAGGTTCGCCGATGACATTGTAATTCTGTCAGAGACAGCAAAGGACTTGGAAGAGCAATTGAACGGAATGGATAGTGTCTTGAAAGGAGCAAAATAACTGATGATGGTCGAAGTAGAGAGGATATAAAATGTAGAGTGATAATGGCAAGGAAAGCGTTTCTGAAGAAGAGAAATTTGATAACAATGTGTATTGATTTAAGTGTCAGGAAGTCGTTTCTGAAAGTATTTGTGTGGATTGTAGCCATGTATGGAAGTGAAACATGGACAACAAATAGTTTAGACAAGAAGAGAATAGAAGCTTTCGAAATGTGGTGCTACAGAAGAATGCTGAAGATTAGATGGGTAGATCACATAACTAATGAGGAGGTATTGAATAGAATTGGGGAGAAGAGGAGTTTGTGGCACAACCTGACTAGAAGAAGGGATCGGTTGGTAGGGCATGTTCTGAGGCATCAAGGGATCACTAACTTAGTACTGGAGGGCAGCATGGAGGGTAAAAATCGTAGAGGGAGACCAAGAGATGAAAACACTAAGCAGATTCAGAAGCATGTAGGCTGCAGTAGGTACTGGGAAATGAAGAAGCTTGCACAGGACACAATTGCATGGAGAGCTGCATCAAACCATACTCAGGACCACAACTACAACGGTACGGAAAGATTATACAACATTAGGACACAGCAGCAATGGAGAAATTCTCAGTTAGAAATAACCTGAATTATCGCTTTCACCTGCGAGGGCGCAGCATTTTAAATAACATCGTTGGCTTGTTAGCGTTTCGTGATTTTTAACAAACTTGTATTCCGTGACTTTACTAACGATTTTATTTACTGATAGTAGACGTGACTACAGAAGGACGTATTTTCAAAAGAGGTGTTACTTCTGTTGTTAAAAAAAAAGACGATAGCCGCCCTTGCTGCGATATATCAGAAAATATTAATTTATGCCATTATACGCTCTTGTAAGAAGCTGACTATATACTGTAATAGTTAAGAACGTTTTTGTGAAGGAATAATTGTTATATTAAAAGGTACAGGATGATATCATCATCATCAAAGCGAATGGAAATTTGATAAACAACAAGCCGGAAGTCGAAAACATTTTGAATAATCATTTTTTAAATGTTGTAGAGAAAATAGGATCTAAATGTTCATTAGAAGAAGTAAGACGGTTAATGGAAGAGGCATTACCCACACCATTTGATACAATTGAAATTCCACCCACCTCTCCTGCTGAAATTAGGAATTCAAGAATAAAAGCTCACATGGGATTGATGGCATTTCCAGCAGGATAATAAAAACTTGTTCCCAAGAAATAAGTGGGTTTCTTAGCCACGTATGTAGTAGCTCTCTGAAGCAGGGTATTTTCCCAGATAGACTGAAGTATGCCATTGTTATACCACTGCATAAAAAAGGGGATACGTCTGGTGTCAACAACTACTGCCCAATCTCTCTTCTGACTGCCTTATCCAAAATTCTTGAAAAAGTAATGTATTGTAGAGTATCTTCACACCTTCGTAAAAATAAAGTTTTAAGAAAATGTCAGTTTGGTTTCCAGAAGTGTTTTTCAACGGAAAATGCTATGTATACCGTCACGAATGAAATATTAAATGCTCTGAGTAACCGGAAGTCACCCGTTGGGATTTTTTGTGGTCTGTAAAAGGCTGTTGATTGTGTAAATCATGGAATACTTCTAAATAAGCTCAAGTACTGTGGTATGAATGGGACAGTGCTCAAATGGTTTAAATCGTACCTAACTGGAAGAGTGCAGAAAGTTGAAATAAGCAGTCCACATAATATGCAAAAAACTGGTGATTTCTCAAACTTGGGAACAATCAAGAATGGGGTGCCGTAAGGTTCGGTCTTGGGTTCTCTGCCATTCTTAATTTATATTAATGACTTGCCATTCTATATTCATGAAGATGCAAAGCTGGTACTTTTTGCCTATGATACAAGTGTAGCTATCACACCCAACAGACAAGAATTAACTGGTGAAATTGTAAACGATGTTTATCAGAAAATCATTAAGTGGTTTTCTGCAAATGGGCTCTCATTAAACTTTGACAAAACACAGTATAAATGGAATGACACCATTAATAAATATAGACTTCGATCAGGAATCAGTAGCTAAGGTAAAATATTCAAAATTTCTAGGTGTATGCATTGATGAGGGGGTGAACTGGAAAAAACACACTGAGGATCTGCTGAAACGTTTGAGTTCAGCTACTTCTGCTGTTAGGGTCATTGCAAATTTTGACGATATACATCTCAGTAAATTAACTTACTATGCCTATTTTCATTCTCTGCTTTCGTATGGCATCATATTCTGGGGTAACTCATCATTGAGTAAAAGAGTGTTCATTGCACAAAAGCGTGTAATCAGAATAATTGCTGGAGCTCATCCAAGATCATCCTGCAGACACTTATTTAAAGAGCTAGAGAGCTTTACTGTAGCCTCACAATGTATATATTCACTTATGAAATTTGTTATTAAAAATCTGAACGAATTAAAAAGTAATAGGAGTGTACAAGGCTACAACACTAGGAGAAAGGATGATCTTCACTACTCAAGGTTAAATCTGACTTTGGCTCAGAAGCGGGTAAATTATGCTGCCACGAAAGTCTTTGGTCACTTCCCTAATAGCATCAAAAGCCTGACAGATAGCCATCATACAGCATTTAAAAGGAAATTAAAAGAATTTCTTAATGGCAACTCCTTCTACTCTTTAGATGAATTGTTGGATATAGTAAGTGGGTAATTTATCCAACCCCCACAAAAAAAATTAAAAATATTATGTGTCATGTAATATTTTGTGTAATGTAATATCTTGTATATACACCTTTTATTAACCTGACACGATCCACATCATTACGAAATGTCGTATTCAAGTACTAATCTAATACAATATAATCTAATCTCTCACTTCTGATGTGAATATTATGCTCATCTTTCCTCTCCTAGCAATTACAATACAAAGTGCAAGCAAGCAGAAGACTCAGGATTTTGAATGCTAAGTAGTACTGTGCGATGCCTGTTTAATAAACGGGCTTTTGGAATGAACAGATTGTCTTTTGTGAAAAGCGAAAATCTGCGGAACTTGTGCTACCAACACAAGCTATCATAGTTGTTCAGAATCGTATCCATCTGACTTGCTCTTCAATAACAGTGTCAAAAAAATTTTCAGAGATACATTACAGCGCAGATCTTGAAAAGCTGTTTCTTGTGCTGGCTGCCAAGATGAACTTTAACCTTGGGTGCACTTGATTGCACTCCGGAAACGCCACACATTACTGCACAACTAATAATTTACTCTTTTTCAGCCAAGAAGACAGTTTTTTTATTTATTATTAAAAACAGTCTTGATCACGATTCATTTATCAAGGTGACCAGTTTCGACCACTACTGTGGTCATCTTCAGACCTACAACTTGTATACAAAGCTTTAATTTTTACGATAGCAGAGTAGCATTCTATGGATTAGATCTGAAATTAAAGATGCATGAAAAGAAAAAGTTGCATTAAATCTTGAAATGTATAATTTACATTTAAAAATTAGCAGGCAGTTGTCACCATTAATATTTTCACAGTTACTTAACTTTACAGATGACAAAATTAATGCGGTATGAGAAACCATTCTTAATAAGCATAATAAGAAAATTGCAGCCCTTGTTTGTCACAAAACTGTGTGTTCACAAGATGTTTCACCAAGTGTACATAACTTTTATCCAAGAGTAACCAATCTAACCTAAATTACTTTTACTCCTGCTGAGACAACACTTTTAAACAAAGGCCTAAAATATAATTTAGCTCCAGAATTGAGCAATGCAAATATTAAACGTGTGCTTGCTGATGTAAAGATTGCTGCAAAACATGCACAGTTTAGCAGGTCTGAAATATGTGACATTGCACGTAAAACTAAAAATGTCATTACTAATGAAAAATATAAAAATATACATAATAATGAATTAAAACTTGTAAAACAAATCAACCAGAAGTTAATAACTAATAAAGCTATTGCAATCAAGGCAGATAAAGGGAATACTCTTGACATTGTTAGTGAAGATGATTATGTTTCTAAGACTTTACAATTTTTTAATGCTAATGGAATACCTGAGGTTAATAAAGACCGGACTTCAAGATTTCAAACAAAAATTAAAAAGCTGATTGATGAAAGTGACTCTTTACTTTCACCTAAAGATAAAATAACACTTAACGTTATGAACCCAACTTTACGTAAGTTGAGATCACAAATCAAATTACACAAACCAAATTTACCAATTTGTCCAATTGTTAATAATACCATCAGTCCCTGTTATAACCTGCACAAAAAGCTTAATCAAATCTTAAAATCCTTTTACATTTATGAAAAAAATTATAGTATTAAAACAGTTTTGAATTAACTAAATTAATTTATGATGTGGATATTCCAAAAAACGCAAGGTTCGCATCGTTGGACATCACAAATCTTTGCATGAATATACCTATACAAGAGACTATCTCTATTATTAATGATAACTGAATGTATCACAAAATCATGAGCCCAAAGAAATAGCAAAATTCATTGAACTGTTAAGAATTACTCTAGATTTTAATTATTTTTCATTCAATAATAAAATATACATACAGGATAGGGAATTCCCTGGCTAGCACTATAGCAGATATCTTCATCAATTATGTTGAAATTCAATTTTTCAAAAATAACCCAGAAATAACAAATAAAATTATATACTACAAAAGATATGTTAACAACAAATTGCTATTATATAACGGCGCTATGGAAGAAATTGATGCTTTTGCTAACAACTTAAATAATTTACATCCAAAACTTGTATTTACAGTAGAACACGAAAGTAGCAATAGTATTAATTTCCTGGACCTCACAATTACAAACATGAATGGAAAACATAATATTTCTATTCATAGAAAACCTACATCAACCAATGTAATAATAAATGCTACATCATGCAATCCATTAAGATTCAAAATGGCATTTTTTAAAACTATGATACATAGGATACTGAAATTAACTCTTCAACCTGATGCAATCCAGAAGGAAATTGATACATTAAAACAGACAGCAGTTGCTAATTTCCATCAGGTTGATCTGTTATATCAAAAATTACAAGAAACAAATGATGCTGTTATAAATTCCAAGAAGAGATTTACAAAAATGACATACATGGGACCCATTTCAGATAAAATAAATAAATTATTTAAGAACGCAAGTGTGACAATTGTATTTAAAACTAACAACCCCCTTCAGAGGAAACTGAAACACAGAACTGGGGACTCAAATATGTACCAAAAGTCAGGCGTTTACAAAATAATTTGTAATGACTGTGAGAAACAGTATATTGGCCAAAGTGGCTGTAACTTTCTAACACGTTTCAAAGAACATACTACTGGTACTGCACATACCAAATCAATATTTGGTCAACATCTTGATGGATACAATCATTCTGAGGGTTGCATTTCTAACAATTGGAAAATATTACATACTGTACCAAAAAGAACTGCTGCGAAATACTTTAGAAGAAATTGAAATCTTTTCACTTCACAAAAGAAATCCATTATCTGTTTTAAACGAACAACTTCAGTTCAAAGACAAACATTTCTTTGAGCTTTTCGATGATCTGCTTTAGAATGTTTACTCTTCTGTCCTTTGTTTTTAAAATTATTAAGACTTTTAGGAAATATTTTATCTTTACATTGTAATTTTATTTCACCAAACATTATTTTACGACTGACTATATGTTTTAGAATTTTTGCTTATATGCTTTTAGACTGCATATTGCTAATTCACATCCTATTATTTTGGACACTATGGCTCACAATATTATAATTTTAAATTCCTTCCATTCCATTATTTTTATTTGTTTATAAGACTGGTATATAACTTAAGGATTAGCAATGCCTTTTAAAAATTGTCACATGTAATTAACATACCAATTTCATAGACAATATTTCATATATACAGACAAATACTTCATATCAGAATTGTGCAGCATGTAGTGTACATGTCAGCTAAAGATTATTGCAGCCTACTCATTGAAAATCGTTTCAGTAAAGACATGTTGCTGCTCAATAATAATCGTCTGACGTAGCAGTCTTCGCCATTCCACTTTCGTAACAACTTCGTTGGAAAGAAGACTGCTGCAACATCTTTGCACTGGCGTTTGTCCTCACCATGGCAACCACTAGTTCACCTATCGACTTTACAACAACTTCATTGGAAAGAAACCTGCTGCCTCATCTTTGGAATGGCGTCCAACTTCACTATGGCAACCAGTGGTTCCAAATGGTTCACTAACAGGCCTTGAGAGGGCAACCCATGTACTGCCAAACCGAAGTTCATTTATCCTACATATTTAAATATTTTGAATGCTTCTTAATTGACAATAGCTGTTTAATAAGCTAAGTTTAGTGTGTATTTATTTTTAATTCTTGACAATGTAACTAAGAAATTTTAAATTGTAATTTGACTTATAACTCATTGGTTAGTAATGACATCATGCCATCAGAAGTGGGTGGAGCCTCCATTATATATAGTAAGACGTTCACTGGTTTCTCCAGTAGTGATTCTCCAACAGAAAGAGGTTCCTACTCAATGGTAATTCATCGCTTTTTAGCTTTATAACTTTATGTATTTTCTTTAATGTATGTAGCCCTCTAATTAAAGCTTTGTATACAACTTGTAGGTCTGAAGATGACCACAGTAGTGGTCGAAACCAGTCACCTTGATAAATAAATCGTGATCAAGACTGTTTTTAATAGTAAATATTTGTAAGACATTGATCACTGCCTGTCCCATAATGTATTCAAGAAGGCAGTAATTAAGATCCACAGCACTAAATACTTTATTTTTGATGAAAAAGTCAATTTCAGTTTTCATATTCAAAAGTACCACCAAGGACAGATTTATTTAAAAAATTTAATACTAGGAAGGCAAGAGGACATGGTAACAGTAGGGAACAGTAGTTACAATCAATGTTGCAGCGGAAAGTTTCGAGACTGCCTGTCTGTTTGCTCTTTTTGCTCTTATCATGAATACTTAATAATTTTTATAGTGGCCAAGGGAGGGTCATTAGACGCTGGAGACACACCTCTCGCTGACACGGTGGCTCCAGCTCACAAAAAAAAAAAACAGCACAGAAGCCTGTGTAGGCGACCTACTGGCGCCAGTCCAATGCTGACAGCCTACTGGTGAAGTAGGAAGTTATGCTCAGGGCAGACGTACCAATGCCAAATGTGTTTATCAAAACAGTGGGAATAGTTAAGATTCTTTCGAAAAATATTCAGGATGGTAGGTTGAGAAACAAGCATTTGCTCATGTCTCATAAGCTAACATCAGGACTAGGGCTCTCATTGGCCGCTATTATGTTGCACAAATCTTTCTGAGGCTCATAAGATGAGACAACAGGAGTCATGTGGAAAATTTTCTCTCTTACGACTGGTGAAACAAATTAGCACGAGCCCTGGTTGGATGACACGGGTTTTTGGTGGAGTTATTCTTCTTGAGCCGCAAGAGTTAGAGAAACGAAAAAGTACAAACATTCGATATCGAAGAAAACCAGAGAGGAGATTATGTTCTGGAGCTCGGTGCACAACAGCTGCTTCTGGTGGAGAACAGCTGCTTCCAGCACAGCATTTGGTCTCCGTTCAAGATCTGCCGTAGCTGCCAGAATGGTGAGTATTCTCGCTCCATTTTTAGGATTCAGCTGGGATCAATATTGTGTGAAGTTTGTGACCAAATTAGAGCCATCTCCCAGTTGTAGTCATGTGTCTTAATTTTCTCATTTCAAGTCTTTCGTAATGTGGGACTCATCGATTGTTACAGAGAATCTTGTGTTACCGTATCTTGCTCATAAACTCGCCCGGTGCACATATTAATTCTGATGCACGTCTGCCGTCTCCTTTGTTCTAAGGATAATGCAGTTAACACTGCTGCATCATTTGAGGTCGATTCGGTCGGAATCTCTCCGAGTAACGTCTCTTTTACATTGTTTTCCAGTACGGTACCTTTCAGACTCACCAATTTGAATCACATGTAACTGTGACAGTTTATTGTATTTCTTGTTATTTTCAAACGAAGATTTTCGCCATATTTAGCTTTACTTGGGTGTGAAGATCGTCGTAAAGAAAATGTGCAGTAATCGAATCGTTCTTGATATCATTTCGATAGTTTATTAATCGCATGTGAACTGAATATAAATTAGTCAAGGTCATCATCCTTACACATATGTTAGGAACTTCTTTTTGCATTTCCATGTTGCGAATCTTCTCCTAAATATCGGATAGCTTCTGACCTGTCTAAATGTCTTAGGATATATTCCTTTACTTGGTATTAATCATTGATGCTCTGGTATCTGATGATCCTTGTTAAAATCATTAGTAGAATGTAACAGCCACAGCAAACTTAGTTCCTCCCCGCATAGTAGCAGACAACTTTCATTTAGCGCACCCTACCAAAATAGTTAGTTTCTTACCACATACTCATATATTATTAGCAATAGGCCTCTTTCATTATATAATCGAATATATATTTGTTAATAATAATATTAATAATTATTATAACATTGTTAGATACCTACGTTCAAATCTAACAGTCTTATTCCTCTTATGCCTGGCGATGCTGGCTTGTTCCTGCTGCTGATGGCATTTTATCCTGTCCCTATGAACATCAGACCTTGAACGAGGGTGGGCTCAGGCACCTGGATTCATAACGTAATAAAGGGAGGGATGGGGAGACATCGTCTCTTATTGGTCCAACCTTCCAATTGATAGGGGGGGGGGGGGGGGAGAGGGGCGGAAAGGATAGGGTTCTCCTGGGTGACGTTGATCCATTCGCAGTGGTGCCTGGGGCAGGATGTAGTGGGGGTCGCCGTGAATATAAGCAACCCAAGTGTGTAACCTGGCACTGGAAGTCCTTGTCTTATATTATCTCTCAAAGTCAGTCTTATCTAGAACCCACACAGGTAACCTATTTTACGTTGTGATTTAGACTTTCCGTTACTGGATGTACTTACAGAAGTCATCTTTTCCCTGATGTACTGGCTGCCATTTCGATCAGACACTTTTCTGGGAAAGTTCTAGCTGCAGATGAAAAACCCCAGGCTTTGTGGAAAGACAGGTGATATATAAAATGTGTAAAAACCAGGAGAGAACAGTAAGAAAGAAACGCTAAGAGAAAACTACTCAAATTAATCAGGGCGTAAGGCACGAATGCTGTGTTTATCCCCTACTGTTCAAACTAGTGTATAGAAGAATTATTGACTCAATTAAAAGAAAGGTTCACGAATGGACCTAAACTTTAAAGCGAAAGAATATCGGTAATAAGATTGTCTGATGACAGTCCTATTCTCAGTGGCAGTGAGAAAGAATTACAGGATCTGTAAAATGGAAGGAACTGTGTAATAAGCACAGGATATGAACTGAAAGCAAACCAGACGAGAAAGGATTAATGAGTTTTAGAAGTCAGATTAGCAAAAAACTTAATATCAAAATAGGGAGCCACATAGTAGACAAGTGATGGAATTCTGCTACCTTGAAAGCAAGATAACGCATGACCCACGAAGCAAGGAAGACATGAGAAATAGACTATCACAGGCAAACACAGCATTCCTCGCTTTTTTTTTTTAAAAAAAAGACAGTCCAGTACTATCAAAGAAAGTCCTTAATTTGACGAAAACATGTACATGTAGAGCACAACATTGTAT
This sequence comes from Schistocerca cancellata, assembly GCF_023864275.1. Classification (NCBI taxonomy): domain Eukaryota; kingdom Metazoa; phylum Arthropoda; class Insecta; order Orthoptera; family Acrididae; genus Schistocerca; species Schistocerca cancellata. The sequence goes on from NC_064631.1 coordinate 404,653,615, forward strand.
GGTGGTGAGTCATGCACTGTGGGGAAACCGGAGTATAAGAGAATCAAAGTATTTGAGATGTGGTTCTACAGAAGGAAGCTGAAAATTATGTGGACTGTTGAGATATGATATGAGGAGGTACTCCTTAGAAGCAGTCAGACACGAATGTGTGAAAGCATTAACTATATGAAGCATCATGATTATAGAATATGTGCTAAGACGTCGGGATACAGCTCTAAAAAAGACGACTAATTCGATATTGTTGAGTTGTGTACCCGTTACATAACATTCGATTCCGTTCACTTCCATTACTGAGTGTCATTACTGAGTGTACATCTAAGTGGTTTGAAATTTGTATGGACTGTCCTCTGATTGTGTATGATTTTCAGTGCAAATCACACTTTGCTTCATTTCCTGTCTCTTCTCTGAAACACAAAATGACCTTTGTTCTTTTCTGACTAATGATGATTGCACTCCACAGTGGCAATGTGCCACATTATCATTAATGAGAACTCATAGGAGCATCATGACGAGTTGTCGTAAAATAGAATTAATCTCTCCATTCAGCTCGAACCACAGTTTAATTTAACAACTGAGGTGAACACTTTGTAGGAAGCGTAGGTATGTGGTAGACCACAGTTCCAGCGAAAGTCACTCACGCCATCTACTGCTCGCACACGACTTTTAAGGTTACCGGAGGGAAGGGGGAGAGAGTAGCAAACGCCACGAAAGGACGCTTAGGTCACGTGTGGACTGGGATCGTCGGAGACTGTTTAATTGGGCCGTACATTCTACCGGACCGACCTGGTGGTCGCCCGTATGTCGTATTCCTGCGAGAGGTTCTGACAGACATGCTAAATTATGTTCACATGCCCATTGGTCGCTGCATTCGATTTCAGCACGACAGACCCGCGCACACTGCAGCAGACAAGTGAGCGCACATCTGCAAGCAACCTTCCTCAGCAGTTGGATTGGTCACGATGGGCCAGTCGAATGGTCGCCACGATCAACCGACCTGCCCCTAACCGATTTTTAGCTGTTGGCGTACCTGAAGGGTGTTCTTTATGAAACATCTGTTACATCGCCGGAGGACCTAGTGGGCAGCAATGCAAGCGGCAGCAAGATTTCTTGGAGGTACACCAGCTATCTTTGAGAAAGTATGTCCTTCAATGCAACGTCGATGTCAGGCATGTCTCGACGGCTCTGGACAAAACTTTCAGCATCTCCTGTAGTTGTAGTATATTTGTAGCATGAGACTAAATAACTGCAATGTCATTTAGTAGCCCGGGAGGACCTTTGCGACCTCCGGTTCCTATGTGATTACTGATCGTTGTTGTATTCCCGATGTGCCAAATCAGTTTGGAAACGTTTTTTGAATCAGACAGTATAACTTGCAGTAGGGTAATGCTGCCGAAATGGCCCGAGACAGACCGACCTGTAATCGGGACTGAAAAGATGGTGAGTGACGAAATATGGTTCAAATGGCTCTGAGCACTGTGGGACTTAACTACTGAGGTCATCAGTCCCCTCGAACTTAGAACTAATTAAACCTAACTAACCTAAGGACATCACACACATCCATAGCCGAGGCAGGATTCGAACCTGCGACGTAGCGGTCGCGCGGTTCCAGACTGTAGCACTTAGACGAAATATGTATTCGTTCCTCATGTCACTAGCGAATTGGCTCGCCGAGAGTGAAAAGTTGGAGGAACTAGAAAAATATCGCGTCGGCATGAAGCGAGTGCGAGGAAGAAGCGATACGAGTAGTGAAACATTTGTCAACCCATGTTCCCGTAAGGGTAATGAATTGGAGCAATATGGAAACTACCAAGTCGCCCCAAGCTGGGCACGAACTTCGTGCGGGAATAAAATCATGCGAGTAACTGCGTGGTTTAGGAAGCACCCTAATCGTTTTTATTTATTTTTTTTTTTTTTTTGTGCTGTTGGGGTACCTGCAGGGTGCCTTTATGAAACACCTATTACATCGCCGGAGGACCTAGAGGGCAGCATTGTTGTGGCAGCAATATTTCTTGGAGATACACCAGGTATCTTTGAGAAGTCGAGTGTCGTGGGACATCCGATACGGATTATTCAATAACGACTGCGTGTGACATGTAATAGCCGTAATCAGGGAAAAATTTCGGTGGGACTAGAGGGAACAGTAGAGGGCAAAAATTTTGTAATCCATCCAACAAATCTTAGCTGTAAGTGCTATTCCGTGAAGAAGAGTTTGGCACAGGAGAGGAAGTCACGGCAAAATGCAGCAAAACAATCACAAAACTCACGACATGAGAATAATAACAGATTCTTTCGGTCGACATAAAGCTCTACAACACGAACATATTCTTGGGTGTCTTCTGTCTTTACAGCAGTAGTAACAACAAGCTTGGATATACTTATGGGTATCGCTACATTCACTGCTGCTTTTCCCTTGTGTACTATGTCGACACAGATAAGAAAGTACCGTACAATGTTGGCAATAACAAGCAGGCACTAACGTCAGATGTTTTCTGTAGCTCGCTGTAAAGCGTGAGGACTGTTTCATCTTTGTGTTGTTTGACTAGGTCTGTTAGGAGTCGCAGAGCAGCGTGAAGGAATGAGAGACTGGCAACGTGTTGGGAGCGACCTAGTTAGCGGGTGATTCACGGCAGGCACAGTGCGAGCAGCGGCTGCGACCACGAGGTGTGACGCGGCTGAGGCAGCGCCTGGTCCCATAGCACGGCTCAGCGCCTCCGCCGAACGGGACGTCGGCGCTCGCGGGGCGCCGAGGCGAGACGTCGGACTTCTGTCTATAAATAGCGCCGGCGGAGCCGCCGCGGCTAAGCAGACCGGGGATGAATGCCTACGCCTCTGCACCTAGGAAACTAGTTTACGTTTCAAAGCAGACCTTGTTGCCTGTATGGAGAGCAGTAAACAGCCATCACACCAACTTACATCACGCTTCTAGTACATCGTCACCTTCAACAAACGAAACACCTACTGATGCAAAAGTAACCTCTCGGTAATGTGTATTTATTTATTTTTAATTATCTGCATTCTAAGGTGTCAGGCAAATCCAACACCTTCCATGAAAACCCTGACATGATAGCAAATCCGGTAGTATGTCACATAGCTTCGAATAAATCCTGACATTAAATTAACCAAAGTAATACGAACAACGAGTGAGGAAATGGAATACCACAGACTGACACAAGAACGCCTAAATGCATGTCATACCGTCCCACCATGAAACAGACGCAGTTCCGAGGGAAGAAACGAGAACAGAAGCCGAGAGCAGAACTGTGTTAAGCTAGAAGGCCCTACGATAAGGGACGGACACCCCCAAATTTCCGGTCGACCGCCAAGACCACCCCCCCAGCCCATGTTAAAAGATAGAGCCCTCCAGAAGAACAGTATAGATCTTACGATAACACTAAAAGGGCCACACCAGCTGCAAGTTTTAGCGTGAGACTTTTTCGCGTCTCTGTTACGTTGCAAACATTAAAAACATTGCCCCACCACGAAAAGTATAACGTTTCTCATTGGATAGACAGAATTTTTGTAGGCGGAGCTTAAGGTTAACACTGAGACCCTGATTGCTCAGTTTAAAACACAGCCAGATAGCTTTTCTTAAATCAACTTCGATAAATTGTAGTAAGGAGAAGTTAGAGAAGAGTTGCTTCCGAGACGGCGAGGTGTGTGGAGCTGTGCCGCCCGCCACCCCCTGACGCTGCCTAACCACCGACAAGGTAATGAACGCAATGAACGCAAAAGCTGCGGGTGCTATGATGCGGTCGTCATTCTCCAGAACACTTTCATTGGTATCCTTGTGATCTTCTAGCATGGGCGTGTCCGGCTGTTGGTCATATTCACGGGCGGCATCACCGGTGTCAAGGTGCTGGGACGCCTCCGGGTGTATCGGTCCAGACAGACGCTCATGAATGGCGTCTTGTGAGGGCTGGACGTACAGTGTGGCCGAATAGGTGACTGGAAGGGTGGTTGTGGTTCTGTCGGTGTTCGTATCGTCGTGCCTTAGTTGCGTGATGCGGCGTTGCAGGCATTCATTACGGACGTGGCCTTCTTTGCCACAACCGGAACATGTTCGAGGTTGTCCATCGTAAATGACCACCGCACGGCAGCCGCCGATAGAAATGTACGATGGAACGTGCCGTTTGAGATCGATTCGGACTTGTCTCACACTATTAAGCACCGGATACGTCGTAAACTGTGCCCATGTCTCGGCTACGTGGCTCTGGACTTTTCCGAACGGGCTTAGCGCCGCGATGACTTCATCTTCATTCACCTCGAAAGGCAGTTCGAATACACGGATCGTCCGAAGGCCATGTCCTGCATGGTCGACATCCACAGGCCCGACGTTTCCGTCGGAGTGCCGAAATTTTAGTCCATGTCGCGTCCTTTGAATAATCTCGTTGCAGGCAGCGTCGGAAGTCAACTTAACATAAATAACGCTGTTAATGATCGATAGGTGTATGCCGATGAGTTCGTCACGGGGGATCTTCACGTCTTCTCGTAGGAAGCGTTCGACGGCCAGTGCTTTGGGTCGTGCGTATTCATTTGAGAAGGTGAACTTAAGAGAGTTCTTCCTGTAAGAGTTGGCCATTAGAGCTTGTTCGACTGAGAAGCGCGGTGACAGGGAAGTAAACAAAACACTCCGCCCGCGCAGCGGCGTGGACGGCCGAGCGCGGTGCGCACTGCTGCCCTGCGGAACGCAGACTTTGAGCCAGCGAGGGCACCGAGGATAGCGCGACTGCAGGGACCATCTCCCGCACGCTTCCCGCGAGACTCACATTCTCACGTTGTATGTCCACACACTACATTCGTTGTGTCCCACCCCAACACACGCATTACTCGTGGATGGCATTCTTCCAAGTCCCGTAAGAGTTCGGGGAATATGTGTGCATCCGCACAGAAGAAGAAGGTCATGGCCGGTGTCGCCAGAAGTATATACTTATATGGAGATGGTGTCTGTTCTTTCGGACATGCAACTTGTAAGGCTTCGTATGCAGGCGTCGTTTCAGGACGCGCCACGCCGTTGTTCGAGGAAGTTGAAATTCCAGGCCTGCCCGTCTCGTGGACTTCCGAGGGCTCCGTGTGAACGCACCTCAGATACGCTCAACATTTTCATGAGATCTTCACTTCGCATACGCAAAAAACTTTAAAGAATTTTGTATGCCAATCCCACCAATCCCAAATCTGCTTGTGCAGAGATCCTTGTTGCTGAATCGACGACGGAATGCAGAAATTACACTTGAACAAGAGACTGACTTCGAGCAAATTCCAACGCACAAAAGTTTTTTCTTGCAGGGTAGTCGCCATGTTGCAATAAATAAACAACAGCGCAGCTGTGTCAAAACTTTGAACCTTCCTCTATCCAGTGACATGAACAATGTGTTTCTATCTTTTATAATTTGTCTGTAATAAACAAATTAAATCTGTTCTTTCGCTGCGCGGGGTGGCCGCGCTGTCCAGGCGCCCTTGTCACGGTCCGTGCGGCTCCCCCCGTCGGAGGTTAAGAGTTCCCCCTCGGGCAAGGGTGTGTGTGTTGTCCATAGCGTAAGTCAGTTTAAGTTAGATTAAGTAGTGTGTAGGCTTAGGGACCGGTGACCTCAGCAGTTTGGTCCCATAAGACCTTCCCCCACATTTCCAATTTTTTCTGTTCTTTCTCTTTGAACCACAGTCATGCGTTCGTAATCCTAAGCAGTGTTAATATTTTCAATTCAGAACTGTTAAATTTATTTTTCCTCCGATAATATTGACAAACGTGGCTGCGGAGTCCCTTTAGTATCTATAGATCGCGTCTGGTTCTAACACGGGAAAACCTTGTTCATCTAGACAAGGTGGACTACAGATCATCCGTATTGCCCGGAAACTCGGAGAAAATAACAATGAAGCGCCGAAGGAAATGGCGTAGGAATGCGTATTCAAATACAGAGTTATATAAACAGGCAGAAGACGGCACTGCGCTCGGCAACGCCTATATAAGACAACAAGTGTTTGGCACAGTTGCTAGATCTGTTACTGCTGCTATAGCGGCAGGTTATCGAGATCTGAGTGAGTGTGAACGTGGTGTTACAGTCGGCGCACGAGCGATGGGGCACAGCATCTCCGAGGTTGCGATGAAGTGGGGATTTTCCCGTACGATCATTTAACGAGTGTATTGTGAATATCAGGAATCCGGTAAAACATCAAATCTCCGACATCGCTGCAGCCGGAAAAAGATCCTTCATGAACGGGACCAACGACAACTGAAGAGAAATATTCAACGTGACGGAAGTGCAATCCTTTCGAAAATTGTTGCAGATTTCAATGCTGGACCATCAAGAAGTGTCAACGTGCGAACCATTCAACGAAACATCATCCACATGGGCTTTCGGAGCCAAAGGTCCACTCTTGTGCCTTTGATGACTGCACGATACAAAGATTTACGCCTCGCCTTGGCCCATCGACACCGCCATTGAACTATTGATGATTGGAAACATATTGCCTGGTCGGACGAGTCTCGTTTGAAACTGTATCGCGCGAATGGGTGTGCACGAGTATGGAGACAATCTCAGGAACCCATGGACCTTGCATGTTAGCAGGGGACCGTTCAAGCTGAAAGAGGCTCTGTAATTGTGTGGGGCGTATGCAGTTGATATGGGACCCCTGATTCGTCTAGACACGAGTCTGACAGGTGACACATACATAAGCACCCCACACTTTCAGAGTTGCTACTGAGTGCCTACTGGAACACTCTTCTGAGTTTAAACACCTCCACTGGCCACGAATCTCCCCAGACATGAACATTATTGACCATATCTGGGATGAATTGCAACGTGCTGTTCAAAAGAGATCTCCGACCCTTCGTAATCTTACGGATTTATGGATAGCCCTGCAAGGTTCATGCTGTCAATTTCCTCCAGCACTACTTCAGACATATAGTCTAGTCCATGTCACGTCGTGTTGTGGCGCTTCTGTCGGGGACGCTACGCGATATCAGGCAGCTGTACCAATTTCTTTGGCTCTTCAGTGTAGAACGACGTTGGTTTAAATGCCATAAACCGGCACATTCTATTTGTTTTCACATAAACATACAAATTATACGTATTTTTCTTATGGAAATGGAAATGAGCATATGGCGTCAGTGCCCGGGAGTTCTCAGGCGGGAAGTTCGGCCTCCTCCAAGTGCAAGTCTTATTGAGTGCGACGCCACAGTGGGCGACTTGTGCGTCGACAGTGGGGATGAGGACAGCACAACACTCAGTCCCTGAGGGGAGAAAATCTCCACCCCAGTCGGGAATCGAACCCGGGCTCCCGTGAGTGGCATTCCAACATGCTGACCGTTCAGCTATTGGGGCGGACATTTTTCACATCAATTTATGCGTACCGAAGAAAGATGCAGCGAATTTTTTCATCTACATCTACATCATACGCCGCAAGCCACTTAATGGTGTGTGGTAGAGGGTACTTTCGGTACCACTATCTGATCCCTCCATCCCTGCTCCACTCGCGAATAGTGCGTGGGAAGAATGTTGTGGGTAAGCCTCTGTATTGGCCACTAACATAACCACTACGTTTATTTTGAGCGAGATCGCGTACGTTGCTTATTTGCACTATACAGTACAATCACTCAGGCGTTTCCCCTGCATTAGTTCGGCTGAAGTTGTTTCCGCCTGGCATTCGAAATAAAACCATTATATTGCTCAAAAGCCGGCCGGAGTGGCCGTGCGGTTCTAGGCGCTTCAGTCTGAGCCCGAGCGACCGCTACGGTCGCAGGTTCGAATCCTGCCTCAGGCATGGATGTGTGTGATGTCCTTAGGTTAGTTAGGTTTAGGTAGTTCTAAGGTCTAGGCGACTGATGACCTCAGGAGTTAAGTCGCATAGTGCTCAGAGCCATTTGAACCATATTGTTCAAAAGTGTTGTTCCCTCTTCATGTGGCATAAAATCACAAGACTGAGCGCCAGTCTTGTCGTTTAATCCATTAGCACCATCGTCATTCTGTGCAGACCAATATCAGAAATCATATCGTTGTCATTTCGTAGCCACTCATTTGCATCATTAACTTCTAAGCCTGAGCATCCTGAGTCTTTGCAAATGCTACACGGAACAGGTCAAAGTTGCCAAGAGTTTCCTTATCCAGTGTTCTGACGGCGTCAGGACACTCACAAATGGCTATCCATCGATTATTCGTGGGATCTGAATCTGCTAAATGTCCAACACCAACGTTTGTCAACAATTCTTCTGTATCCATCTTATGCAGTGCATATTTTTGTTCATTGACACAAGGACCTTCTTCTGCACTGGTGCCATTTTAAACGCGCTAAACAGACCGTGGCAATACCGTCCCGTACAACTAAATGTTAACTTGTTAACTGACATCGACCCAGGGTCTGTACATGGGAGTTGGATGAATTTAAAACTCAATGAGTGCCGCAGTCGGTTGCTGTCGTTACTACTTCCAGAATAAGAATCCTGCACAGGTATTGTAAATAAAAAAGGCGATCTCGATGAACTGGGTATCCAAATTTATGATCATCGGATGAACGAGGGTCGACTGTACTTTGTACTTCTATTAATATCTTTTTTCGCTGTTTGATTATCTGCTAAAATACACGTATTTTTAAATGTTTATTATGGCTCCGATCCTTCGCTGTCATAATTAAAATCCGACCCTTGTGACCGAGCGGTTCTAGGCGCTTCTGTCCGAACCGCGCTGCTGCTACGGTCGCAGGTTCGAATCCTGCCTCGGGCATGGATGTGTGTGATGTTCTTAGGTTAGTTAGGTTTAGGTAGTTCTAAGTTTATGGGACTGATGGCCTCAGATGTTAAGTCCCATAATGGTCAGAGCCATTTGAACCATAATTAAAATCAAACATTTTAAAAAGTCACTGAAGGTGAATGGCTAAACATCAAATAACAAATGATACAGTCAGTAAGTGAAAGAAAAACTCGGTAAATCGCTGACCTGGCGCCACTCGAGTGGCCATCGCCGTCGCGAGACTTCACGCCTTCAGCTATTTTCTTCCGAACCTACATCGAGGACAGCGCTATGTTCCACCTCAACCACAGGACCTCGAATACTTGAATACTTGCGACACCTCTTGGCAGCAGCTGTTCTAATCGTCACTACTGATATCATGGACGCCGGCTTTTGTAAATCAGTGTGGGAGCTCCAAATCACAGTCCGCAAATGTTGAAAACTAGACCTCCTGAAAATCCAGTTTCGGGTATTTCTGGATGAACAGCACATAATAAACGTAAACAAGCTATTGCTTGATCATAGAATGTAGGCTTTCACGGCTGGTACTGTCTTCACTTAAAACTTCCGGGCTGACAGGCCGTGGTCGATGTATAAAACTCTCCCCTGACATTTCGTCTCCGACTGCGGGAGACATCCTCCGAGGTAAAGCGGCGAACTGCAAAGAGAACTCGAGGAAGCTCTGATTATATAGGCAGTGCACAGGGCGCCATTCTCCAACACGAGGCATCGGCTATGAGACTGTCTCTGGCAATGCCAACATTCTCGACTAAAAGTAACCGAGTGTCACGTTTCCGGGGCAACGCTGCCATGCTAATTATATCCACTTTAACTCTTTCCTCTTTCCTGTTAAAATTATTACGGTGTTTATCAATCTCGATAGTCTCATTTTAAAAACGACCAATCGACTGGTGAACGCGTCTTCATTCTCCTCCGACGATAAGAATATGCTTTGTAAAACAGAAGTGTACCCGCCTAGACTTTGTGGATTACCCAAAGTGCATAAACCTGATGTTCCGTTGAGGCCGATTGTCAGCGCTATAGGCGGTCCCACCCACGAATTGGCTAGACACCTTACCTCATTGCTGCAACCTTACGCTGGTAGGACTGACAGTCAAATTAAAAATTCAGCTCACTTCACTGAAAAGTTAAAGGAAATGAGCGTGGGCCCGGGTGATATCCTCGTCAGTTTTGAAATTGCGTCGTCATCTACCATGATTCCGGTAAATGAAGCTATCTCACGCATAGCAGATATTTTCCCTACCGATATTGTGGCATTATTCCGACATTGCCTCACCACAACCCACTTTCAATACAATAGTGACTTTTAAGAACAGATTGACCGGGTGGCTATGGGCAGTCCTCTTACTCCTGCTGTGGGTAACTTGTTTATGGAGACTTTTGAACGACGGGCGTTGCAGACTGCCAGTAAGAGACCAGCCAGATAGTATCGCTATGTCGATGGCACTTTCGTGGCATGGACATACGGAGCAGAGGAGTTGGGAGCCTTCCTGATACATCTAAACAGCATTAATCCGAAAATACAATTTACTATGGAGACGGAGAGTAATGGGCAATTGAATTTTTTGGGTGTGTCTGTGATTAAACGATGGGACGGAACGTTCGGCCATAAGGTGTATAGAAAGGCCACACATACTGATCGTTATCTGCATAAATTATTCAAACCACCACCCTAGACAAAAAAACAGGTGTAATAAAAACCTTGGTAAACAGAGCGTTCAAAATTATTGAACCTGTTTATTTAAGAGATGAGATTGAGCATCTATGGTCGAATTCCGCGAAGAATGGCTATTCTAATAAGGAGATGGATCGAGCACTTCGCTCTAGGCAGAGAATCAGGAGTAACGACGAACAGAAGCCGTTCAACGGCAAGGTTTTTGGCTCTGAGCACTATGGGACTCAACTGCTGAGGTCATTAGTCCCCTAGAACTTAGAACTAGTTAAACTTAACTAACCTAAGGACATCACAAACATCCATGCCCGAGGCAGGACTCGAACCTGCGACCGTAGCGGTCGCGCGGTTCCAGACTGCAGCGCCTTTAACCGCACGGCCACTTCGGCCGGCGCAAGGTTTTTCTTCCGTTCATTAGTAAGGTCACAGATCGCTTCCTCGAGTTCTCTTTGCAGTTCCCCGCTTTACCTCGGAGGATGTCTCCCGCAGTCGTTGACTGAAACTTCTTTGTGTAAGTGAAACTACTGAAATAAAGGAGTAGGTGAAAATTTTTAGTGTTTATTGAAACAGCTGAGTGCAACTGTTGCCACTAAATGAATCTTCTGGTTAAACTACTGAGTGAAACTGAACGTACTGTTTCATTACTTATTTTTATCATTTCAACACTGACCTACAGAATTTTCCATGACAATGACAACTCTAACTTAACCTATTCATTTCTTACCTACAGAATACAGGGTGTTACAAAAAGGTACGGCCAAACTTTCAGGAAACATTCCTCACACACAAAGAAAGAAGATATGTTATGTGGACATGTGTCCGGAAACGCTTATTTTCCATTTTAGAGCTCATTTTATTACTTCTCTTCAAATCACATTAATCATGGAATGGAAACACACAGCAACAGAACGTACCAGCGTGACTTCAAACATTTTGTTACAGGAAATGTTCAAAATATCCCCTGTTAGCGAGGATACATACATCCACCCTCCGTCGCATGGAATCCCTGATGCGCTGATGCAGCCCTGGAAAATGGCGTATTGTATCACGACCGTCCACAATACGAGCACGAAAAGTCTCTACATTTGGTACCGGGTTTGCGTAGACAAGAGCTTTCAAATGCACCCATAAATGAAAGCCAAGAGGGTTGAGGTCAGGAGAGCGTGGAGGTCATGTAATTGGTCCGCCTCTACCAATCCATCGGTCACCGAATCTGTTGTTGAGAAGCGTACGAACACTTCGACTGAAATGTGCAGGAGCTCCATCGTGCATGAACCACATGTTGTGTCGTACTTGTAAAGGCACATGTTCTAGCAGCACAGGTAGAGTATCCCGTATGAAATCATGATAACGTGCTCCATTGAGGGTTGGTGGAAGAACATGGGGCCCAATCAAGACATCACCAACAATGCCTGCCCAAACGTTCACAGAAAATCTGTGTTGATGACGTGATTGCACAATTGCGTGCGGATTCTCGTCAGCCCACACATGTTGTTTGTGAAAATTTACAATTTGATCACGTTGGAATGAAGCCTCATCCGTAAAGAGAACATTTGCACTGAAATGAGGATTGACACATTGTTGGATGAACCATTCGCAGAAGTTTACCCGTGGAGGCCAATCAGCTGCTGATAGTGCCTTCACACGCTGTACATGGTACGGAAACAACTGGTTCTCCCGTAGCACTCTCCATACAGTGACGTGGTCTACGTTACCTTGTACAGCAGCAACTTCTCTGACGCTGACATTAGGGTTATCGTCAACTGCACGAAGAATTGCCTCGTCCATTGGAGGTGTCCTCGTCGTTCTAGGTCTTCCCCAGTCGCGAGTCATAGGCTGGAATGTTCCGTGCTCCCTAAGACGCCGATCAATTGCTTCGAACGTCTTCCTGTCGGGACACCTTCGTTCTGGAAATCTGTCTCGATACAAACGTACCGCTCCACGGCTATTTCCCCGTGCTAATCCATACATCAAAGGGGCATCTGCCAACTACGCATTTGTAAACATTGCACTGACTGCAAATCCACGTTCGTGATGAGCAGTAACCTGTTGATGCTACGTACTGATGTGCTTGATGCTAGTACTGTACAGCAATGAGTCGCATGTCAACACAAGCACCGAAGTCAACATTACCTTCCTTCAATTGGGCCAACTGGCGGTGAATCGAGGAAGTTCAGTACATACTGACGAAACTAAAATGAGCTCTAACATGGAAATTAAGCGTTTCCGGACACATGTCCACGTAACATCTTTTCTTTATTTGTGTGTGAGGAATGTTTCCTGAAAGTTTGGCCGTACCTTTTTGTAACACCCTGTATAAGCCGTACGCAATCTGACTGCTCTGCAATGATAACATGACTTCAAATAATCAGCAAGAAAGAATGGCACTGAATTGTAAGAAATCCTAACAATAACCCATACTTTTCATACGTCACTGAGTTTCAAGAAAATCTTCGCAACACGAACTACAGCAATTACAGCAAGCAGCAGCTACAACCAGCTAAATAAAAGGATACTAACTACTATGGCCTCTAACTACTAGGAGGCATATGGTTAGCAAAAGAAAGATTCTATTGAAGAGCAAAAAATGTATTTAGCAGATTTTACCTCATTCATGTGACACCCGATTCCAAAAATTATATAGTCGTCAATAATTCCACTACCCAAACATTACCAGCTACATCCATTCTCATTTTACAATGTATGTCCTACCAATACTGAGACTCCACAAAGGAGACATGGCCAAGCTGTCCGCTCGCTAACTAACTGTAACCCACCCATCCACAGAGTCTTCTTACCGAGGACGCAGAGCGCTGTCAGCTATATTAATACACTCTATAGCGCTGCCAACATACAAACATATAAACAGGCTACTTACAAGACGAAACGTCAGGGAAGAGTTTTATACATCGACCACGGCCTATCAGCTCGGAAGTTTTAAGTGAAGAAACTATTGCTTATTAGTTTCTTTTCCCCATACAAATTAATACAAAATGTAATCCGCAGTCCACATGGAATACTTTTATTCTTTTTAAAAGTTTGTGTTATTTCTAATCCTCCCTCATAATGAATGTGTTGCTACGAATAGTGGATCATTTGATGAAAATGTTCACTACAGTGTCAAGGTTCAAGTTTTTTGCTTCTTGTTCGTGGACATGCATGATAGCGTTGTTGTTCAATTTCTCTTGCGTCGTGACGTTGCACAGGAAAGTTTCCAATCTTCTAAGGGCGGAAAAAGAATGTCCTGCTGTATATGCAGAAACTGGTATAGCGAAAGGAATCTTTATCATGTTCTTTACTTCTGGAGTCAATAGGCCGACATGCATATTTGAGATGAAGGAGCACACTGAGTCTTCCGTACTTCTAACGAAATAATTTTTAGCGCTGGGCACATCTAACATCATATTTATGTGCAAAGTTAATCTTTGTGGGTCTAATCATCCTTATAAAATTCTTTTACAGAACCGCAATCTTTAATTCTGCAAAGAAGAAAAGATTATATTTCCTTGAAGTGCGTCATATCAGCTTTAGAAAATCGATCCTCGAAACATTGGATCACAACATATGAGAAGTAAAACGAGTTCTCTGGTAATAATCACAGGGGCTGGCAAAAGCATAGGGTAGCGCGCTGTCATCAAGTTTTCGAGAAATCTTTCGAACTTTTGGAAGTTTCTAATCTTCGACATCAAATTTTTTGGTCAATTCCACGTAAGAGATCCATACTTCATCGAATCTTTCATCGGTTCGAGATAGCTTCAAAACATCTCGGACTCTATTAATACTGCCCATGGCTTCCGGAGATGTAAGGGAATTTTGCAGAAAGGCATTCAAAAGAAGACAGAAGATTTAAGCACCGACATAGAATTTTTCGAGTTCGACTTCTTCGATGACCAAAATTATCTCTTCGTAATTCTGGAAAATAGTTTTCAGTGAACTTATCCCACAACAACACTTGACAGGGCGAAATGGCCGAAGAGCTACGGGACGAATAAAACTAGCACCTTAGGCAGCTTGCAGAGACAAAATATTGCTAGTCTCTTGGGGGACCTGTGTACAAAACTGGTCATTTCTTTCACATATGAAAGATGGTCTCTCACGTGGTCTCATTTTGCATTTCCTCTTGGGTTCGTAAGGTTCAAAGAATGGACCAAAGAGTGAACTTGCAGAACTCGTGCCTTAATTTCTCTGATATTTGATTGCGACTAGCAAAAGGGCCGGTCTTTCTTTTTTTTCCGCTCCCTCAGTAGCAGTAGCTCTGTACGATATTATATCTAGAGGAAAACGAATTAGAACATCCATTAAAACTGTCAACCGTACTTTGTGTGTAGTAGATTCAGTATTTGGAAACCAAAAAATAATACTTTAATTTGAAAATTACCACCACCGACACATGGAAAGCATATCGCACCTTGCTCTTGTTGACATACGTCACTAGTTTCATACACTATTATCGAATAGTATTCGGAATATTTTAGAAACTTTGTCAAATTGTGTGAGACTTCATTAGCCATAATAGAGTCTACTTTGTTATATCGTGCGAAAGTCATCTGTATTTTGTAAGGGAAAGTCAAGAGGACAAATCGGAATTACCTACAGCAATTAACTTTAATAATCCATTATAATTAGAAGTTTCATCTGTGTGACACGGACAGCTAACTCCTGCACAATGAGATAACGCAGTGAAGATAACATACTGAAAAGAGTTGGTCTTGCAGATTTCACATCTCCCTTCTTACTCTTAGACATTAAGCACAACACGTTCACACCTCTACCAATTACACCTTTCTTACTACAGCAAAAAATATAATAATACGACTTTTCGTGACATACAAACCTTTGTCTCGAGAAGAAAACCCAACTTCAAGGAATACTTTTGTCACATCTTCTTCTTGTTTAGTCCACGAGAGGAATTCATTTCCTTACATACAAAACAAAACACTTTACCACACTTTTCGTCGTAAATACCCACATATATCTGTCTTGCCACAGGTTTTGAAAAGAACTGCCACCACCAACATGACCAGTTTATCTTTGTTTCGTTCGATACAATAGTTGAATCGGAGCCATCTCAAACAAATCGGTATATGTCGTAGCCGAATCATTTTTCTTCACTGACGAACGAGCAAAGAATTTGTGTATTACAAAAAGCAACTAAACAGAGAAATAAACAAAAGAAATTGTAACTATGCAGTAGCAGCCCGATATACCGCTTTCTGAATTACAGTGGATTCAGATACTGTATAAAGCGGTATAAAGTATGTCCCCATAATAAAATACCATTTATGTATGATTTTTCACTCTCAATGCATTTTATAAACTTTAACAAATCTTATTATAGTCAGCATGCAACCTTTCTGCAGTATAATTTATTGCTGCAACCTCCCAGCTTTCTAAAAACAACAAGGATCGATGGTCGTAATAGAACTCAACAACATCTTATCAACAGATCAGGACTATTGTTGGACAGAGCCTATGATTAAACACTTCACGGTTACCATTGGGATGCAGTCAATAAAGTGAATCATGTAACAGTTGTAAGTAGCCTGTTTGTATGCTGGCAGCGCTATAGACTGTGTTAATATCGCTGACAGCGCTCTGCGCCCTCCTCAACAGATTCTGTGGTTGGAAGGACTAACAGTTTGCAAGTGGGTAGAGAAGTGTATAGATATATTTTTCTCAGTGGACACTCTGTGTTGGTATGACACGCAATGTAAAGTGAGATGAAATTTCTTATAAGAAGAGATGCAAGTAGAAATATAATAATGGATGTATGGTTGATATTTTTAGGTAGTGGAATTATTGACAACTATATAAATTTTGGAACTGGATGCCACAGGAATAAGGTAAAATTTTCTAAACACATTGTTCGCTCTTCAACAAAAACTTTCTTCTGCTAACCATATGCCTCCTAGTAGTTAGAGTCTATAGTAGTTAGAATCTTTTTATTTAGCTGGCTGTTGTTGCTATTTGCTGTAATTGGTGTAGTTCATGTTATGAAGATTTTCTGTGTGATAAGTGACTTATGAAAAAGAATGGGGTTTGCACTATCGGGGTTCGTGATTGAAATGAGTTTAGGCAATTAACAGAGCTGGAGGTAGTTTCATATTTCTTGAATTTCATATTTTTGGATTTGTATTATTGTTAGGATTTCTTGCAATTCAGGGCTATTCTTTTGTGTTAATTATTGGAAGTCATGTTGTAAATGCATAGCAGTCAGATTGCGTTGGGCTTGTATATTGTGGGTAATAAATGAGTACGTTAAGGTTCAAATGGCTCGGAGCATTATGCGACTTAACTTCTGAGGTCATCAGTCGCATAGAACTTAGAACTAATTAAACCTAACTAACCTAAGGATATCACACACATCCATGCCCGAAGCAGGATTCGAACCTGCGACCGTTGCGGCTGCTCGATTCCAGACTGTAGCGCCTAGAACGGCTCGTCCACTCCGGCCGGCAGTAGGTTAAGTTTGAGTCGTCTTTGTCAGAGAAAATTTTGTATGTCAGTGTTTAGTAAAAAAATAATTAAAAAGGTAGTTTCACAGTGGTTGGCAATAAGCGAAAAGAGCACAACCATTATATGAATCATAAAATGTACAATCATTGTCTAAATTGTTGTGTGCTTGTTACGATGTCACAGAGATGGAAAGCGTATTCTGTGAGTGAGAAACTAAAAATTATTGGACGCGTGAAGTATAGTGACACTAAAACAAATTTATCAAGCAAGTGTGGCGTACCTGAAGGAACAACCAGAAGATGGGTGAAAAAAGAGAATAAACTTAGAAGTTTTGAAAACACGGTTGAGAGTGATATAGGAATGAACAGCAAAAGGATTAAACTTGGAAAAGACAGTGAACTTGACGAATGCCTTTATAGGTGGTTTTCAGTAAAGAGAAGTGAAAGTGTGCCATTCTCAGAGTCAATTATGAAAGGCCAAGCTGAAAAATTTCAGACTGATTTACATGGCAGAAAAACATTTTATAGCTTCATCGATTCTTCATTATCGATGACTACCCAACGATTCAACTCTTCAAGATCAATATTGCACCGTAGAACATCACATGCAGACTGGATGTCACTGCTATTGAAATCTACATCTACATCCATACTCAGCAAGTCACCTGACGGTGTGTGGCGGAGAGCACTATAGCGTTCATCGGTTGCACTTGCTTCAATGGGACACTTGTTCCAGCAATCAATAAGAGTGGTCGGACCAATGCTTTGCCATGCTAGGCCTACTGAATGCACAAAACTCCTAAGATTTACAGATTTCAAAAACATTTTCATTTCCTCGTCCGAATTTGATACTCAAATAAGCCGTTCACGGCGATAATGAGCCTGAAATGTTCGTATGCTGTATTTGATAGTTTTATACCGTACTGAAACTCATGTTATTGTTTGGTAGACGTTTGAATGAAATTTGTGTAATTGCTCTACCCTATAACGTAAATTTCTGAAAAGCTTTACTTCTACCCTTCTTTAAATTTTAATACAGTGTAGTACAGTGTTTTTAATATTGCTTTATGTGTTTGGAAACTTTTGATGCGTATCTGTCATTGCACATACTTAGGGTGACCAAATGCAATTGTTTAAAAAGGAGGACAAACAGCTTCAAAAAGGAGGACAAAGGAAGAAAAAAGATGACACATCAAACGGGTCAACTGCAGATGAGGATAACACCCGTCAGCTTTGGACAAGTCACGCGACTGCTGGGAGTTACAGGTAAAACTAGTAGTTAATTGTTACTGATGGTCAGGTGGTGGTTAACTGAGCAATATAACAAAAATTAAAAACATTGATTGTGGTGACAGTGTGGCGTCAATTGTTTTGTTACGTCAACAACACGGAATTGTTTACAAAGCGAAAAACGTAAGACCAATCACCTCCCTTCATTCGACGCACCGCTACCAACATCTACATTTCAAGCAGCAGCTGACGACATGTAAACTGCACTTAAACTTTCCGAATACAAATAAATTGAATGACTATGAAACAACGAAATACAATCATGACAGTTAATCTGTCGAGTTTTTTGTTACTTTATTGGCCACTGAGACGTACGTTCCAGCTCCACATATCTTACATTCCGCTTCAAATTCATTTCTCGCTTTCTTAAAGCCGGATATTTGCGGGAAAGGACATAAAAAATGTTCACTTTCGTTTAGGCATAGCCAAATATTTTACATAACTCACTCGGTTAAAAATTACACTCACAAATCACACGTGCACTACACGAAGCCAAGCCAATACAAAGCGAAGGTACGAAACGAAAATTTTAAATAATCGATATCTGCATTCGCTTATAGGTAGATCAACGATAACATCGCCGATCCTGGTGCCACCTACTAACACCGCCTTCGTGCGTGTTTATCACAAAGGCTGTGCCAGTAGTTAAAGTATTTAAGAAAAGAGCAATAGACCGGGACGAATTGTAAATTTAACTGCATTACGTTCAGCTTTGCGAAAAACCAGGACACTGTCAAAATCCGCCCGGACCCCGGTCAAAGAGGTAAAAAGGAGGACATGTCCGGATTAATCCGGACGTCTGGTCACCCTACACATACTCTCGATGTATCACGGGAAGCTATAACGTGGGAGTAAAGCATGTGTCCCGATCGCGTTTATCGGCCTTCTACTGCACTTGTAAATGATACTGTGTTGCGCAAAAAACAAAATGTAAACTAAAACTTACTGCTCCGTAAAGAACGTTATTGAGTGAGTGAATATCTATCGGTGCAAAGCAGGAGGTTTAATTCTCTGTCAGCCGTTGCCCATCGTGCCGAACGTTCGTAGACTTCCGTGCCGTTTCCGCGAGAGAGTACCGCCGAGCGCTTGTCAGTTGTTTCAGGAGGACTGAGAAGCGGTGGGCCTTGCTTGCAGGCACCAACTGCAGAGCGCGAGGTCAATATTGGAATAACTGACAGCTTTGAATTTATTCCCAATTTTTCTATTTTTTTTATTTCCTTCCCCATTTTACGTGGGTGATGAGTACCCCAAAAAAATTCTAGGCGGATGCGCGAGTACCGGGGCACCCACGAATTCGGCACCCCTGCCCGATATGTTGGGTCAGGTATTGGCAGAATTGGACTACTGGCAGCATGTGAGCCGTGTGGTGAAGAGTGCCCTCACAAAGCATTAATGAACAAAGTAAAAATTTTATGATAATTTGTCTTTCACATACCTTATATCGTTTGTTACATTGTCCCTGGTCAATTGTCTGTACCGATATTTTGAAATGTTTCAAAAAAATGGTTCAAATGGCTCTGAGCACTATGGGACTCAACATCTTAGGTCATAAGTCCCCTAGAACTTAGAACTACTCAAACCTAACTAACCTAAGGACATGACACACACCCATGCCCGAGGCAGGATTCGAACCTGCGACCGTAGCAGTCAGGCGGTTCCGGACTGCAGCGCCAGAACCGCTAGAACACCGCGGCCGGCTGAAATGTTTCATCGACTTTGTAATTATCCTGTGTTTACTTGTGAAGCTTTCCGTTTGTACGTTATTTTCTGCTGATTCCCGGTTGTAGGAAATCCGAGCAGTCGGCCATAATGCTGTGTCCATTATGCCTCGAACAATTTCATTCGGGAAGCAAAGTCTCGTGTGCTGTTCGTTCTCGCGGAGGCCGCAAAGGGCACACACAACCGGCCAATTACTTCCGCGCGAGCTGCACAATGCGCAGTGTTTGCGGAGAATGCGCGGAAAGAAGTAGTCAACAATAACGAGCGGCGGCGCGGGCCGGTCAAAGGGCTGGCGCATTGTGGCGGCGGGCCGGCCCGCACTTCCGGCACTGGCTTCGGCCGCCGCTGTGTGCGCGCGGTAATCGCCGCTGAAAGGAGTGGGACGGACCCGTCGTCGTATTTATGTTGTCGGCTCCCATCATCCGCTTTCGAATGAGGCGGACCCCAGCCGGCCGCGGGACAACTGCAGCCGCTGCGTTCCCGCCTCCCGCGAAGTCACCACCGGCGACGACTGTTTGCCGCGCGGCTGTGCTACGGACATGGAATTGCTGACCGTATCCATATTTACGATACTGGGATCAATTCCACCAGTGCGAAGCACAAAAAAGTTGCAGTTGTACGTCGTGGTTACTCTCAAACTTCTGAGAACCTCCATTTAAATACAGGTTAATTACACTGTCCGCCCCAGTGGTAGCGCGAGTTCCCGTCAGATCACCAAAGTTAGGCTCTCAGGCTTGGATAGCACTTGGATGGGTGACCGTCCGGGTTTGCCGAGCGTCGTTGGCAGACGGCGTGCACTCTGCCCTTGCGTGGCCAAATGAGGGGCTACCAATGTTGCCAATTTAGTTGTTTTCCAACTAGATCTAGTTTTTTTGAAAGGCCATCTGGTTTGAAAATTTAAACTCTGGCTGCTAGTGGGAAATTTAGTCTTTTTAAAATATTATGTGGTTGAATTCTCGACTTTTTAATATTATATTCTTCGAAAAGTGTATTTCGTTCATTCTAGTTCATTTGATAATGTTAAATGGTTCAAAATGGTTCAAATGGCTCTGAGCACTATGGGACTCAACATCTTAGGTCATAAGTCCCCTAGAACTTAGAACTACTTAAACCTAACTAACCTAAGGACATCACACACACCCATGCCCGAGGCAGGATTCGAACCTGCGACCGTAGCAGTCCCGCGGTTCCGGACTGCAGCGCCAGAACCGCTAGACCACCGCGGCCGGCCAATGTTAAATGGGATAAGATGTTTGAGGTACTCAAAATCGTAGGAATAGACTATAAAGATCATATGGAACCTGTACATAAACGAGACAGCAGTTATCCGTGGACGGACAAAACAAGAAGAGGTGCAGATACGGAAAGTTGTCCTACAAGGTTCCGCACTTTCCCCTGTTATCTTTAACCTATACATTGAAGAGGCGCTGAAAAAAGTAAGGGAACATTCACAGACAGGTGTAGTAATTCATGGCCAACGAATAGATATGATAAGATATGCTGATGATATAGCCGTCCTAGCTGAAAGTCAAGAAGATCTTGTACTCCTACTGAATAGAAGGGATTAAGTTATGGAGGAAGAATATAATATGAGAATAAATAAAGCAAAAACAAACGTAATGGCATGCGACAAAAAACATCAAGTGAAAGTCCAAGTTCAGGTAGGCATGAACTGCTTGAACAAGTTGATAAATTTACTTATCTGGGCGGTAATATTAGCAGGGATGGAAGGAGCAAGGCAGAAGTGAGAAGTAGAATTGCTCAAGCAAAGGCCGCTTTTAACAAGAAGAAAAACATTCAACATCTAAGAGCATCAGCCTTGAAATCAGGAAAGGATTTTTGAAATCATATGTGTGGAGTGTGGCATGCTATGGGTGTGAAACATGGACTCTCGGGACAGTGGAAGACCAGAAGCGAAATTCTTTTGAAATGTGGTGCTATAGACGCATGCTCAAAATGAAATGTATCGACAAGGTCACAAACGAAGTGGTTCTGGAAAGAGCAGGTGAGAAGAGAAGCTTCTGGAGTTTCATTGTTAAAAGAAGAGTACAATTTACAGGCCATCTATTGAGACATAAAGGACTCCTGAACACAGTCATAGAGGGATATGTCGAGGGAAAAAGACCAAGAGAAAGACCACGACTGAGGTACATGGATCAAATCGTGAAAGATGTGGGCTGTAACACCTATAAACAAATGAAGAGAAAATCTGAAAGACGCACGGAATGGAGACAAGCTGCCATTTTAGCTGTTGCAAACCAATCCTTGGATTGACCACTACAGAAGAAGAAGAAGAAAGTTCATTTCAGTATCCTCAACAGGTTATAGAAGAAATTATTTTCTTGCCACTGCTTATACTATAAAATCTGTTAATAATTTATAAAACGTTCCTTCGAAAGGCTGCTTTCCGGCTACCGCGCATGCGCAGAGCGGAAGAAGTGTTCGAAGCGCGTCTGGTCCCAAATCTGACTACTTGAAGTGGGGCGCCAGCTGTTTGAAGAGCGACTAGCAAGTAGCATCAAGTAGCCAGATGCTACCTGAGGACAATTTTCTGACGCTGTCAAGCTGCCAGTTTCGCGCGTGCGCATAGTTAAGTGGCTGGTAGTGAGGGTACGTGGCAGCGTTTTTTCGATTGTATTTCAATAGCCGATCGCATTAGCTCACTGTTCGTGGATCTTCGATAATTGTTAAGGCAAGCACTATATTTGTTCTTATGTTTTATTTTTATTTATTCTGATAAAATCATCTGTAGAAGTTCAGCTGTTCGCCGCTCGTTGACAGTCGATCAGTAAAATGCGTTTGAAGAGCCCAGACACCAAGTATTGGCTTTTGACGTCAACGTTGACGCGCATGCGTAGTACCGCCTGTTTGCTGGTTCTTCAAGTAGCTTCATGGCAGCTCTTCGAACGGACCTAAGCTTAACTGCTACTAGTACTGAATGCAAATAACGAGTGCAAGAAGTACGTACTTAAGTACAGAAGTCTCATACTTTATTTTGTAAAATTATTTTAAATGTATGAAAAGTCGAAATGGTGTTTAACTAACTTCAATAACGCATGATACAGTCTAACATTTCTATTATATATTCCCATTGTCGAGGACCGAGCAGCTGAACAAAATGCAAACTGCTTGTTATTATTCAGTTATTGTCGAGTTCGTGTCAGAAGTGGCTGTGCTTAGTGCTTCTTCCTCTCGTCATAGTGACTGATTATAGTTCTGTCAAAACGGGTAAAGTTAAACTTCAATACATCCAAAAGTTTAGGGAGGAATGGTTAAAAAATCCGATATTTATCCAATAGTTATCACAAGCTGTAGGAGATAACACAAAGTTATTCAGTAAAGTGTGTCACTGTACTGTAAGAGTTCGGTTAGTGCACATAGAAAATCACGCAAAAAAAGAAAACATAAATGTGTAGTTTCTTCCTTTTCCTCCCAAAGACAGGCAAAAATTTATTTTAAACCAGTTTAGGATTCCGTAGGACGTTACGAAGATGAAGGGTCACTTGCCCTCTTTGTGTCCGCACATTGTGCTATAATGTCGTGTGATCACTTAGGGGAAATGCGTAAAAACAGGTTTAAAGACAGTCTTATTGCAAGCCAGTTTAAGTTACATCAGTTGATATTAGTATCACTAAACGTCTATCAAATGCTATAATTTATCATAGAAAAAATTTCACAAGATTTTTTTATATGGATATGGTGTCTGTTCTTTCGGACATGTCCGAAAGAACAGACACCATTGATGACCTGCAGCTGTCTAGAACGAAATTAGAATTATATTAATACATTCAGTTGCTAGCGAGCGTTGACATATGTCAACGAGGACAGGTGAAAATGTGTGCCCCCGACTGGGACTCGAACCCGGACCCTCCTGCTTACGTGGCAGACGCTCTAGCCATCTGAGCCGCCGAGCGCACAGAGAATAGCGCGACTGCAGGGACTATCTCGTGCACGCCTCCCGCGAGACCCACATTCTCACCTTGTATGTCGACACACTTCATTCGTAGTGTCCCACCCGAACACACTCATTACTCGTGGAAGACATTCTTATCAAGTCCTGTAAGAGTTCGGGGAATATGTGTGCATCCGCACAGAAGAAGGAGGTGATGGCCGGTGTTGCCAGAACTATAAACTTATATGGGTGTAGTGTCTGTTCTTTCGGACATGTCAATGCTCGTTAGCAGCTGAAGGTATTAATGTAATTCTAATTTCGTTCTCACAAGATTGTTTCAACATTTCTTACACTAGTCGAACTTGAACAATGCAGTGCTAAGTCTATTGTATCAGCTTTTAAAGAGGCGTTGAAAGAAGTTAATTTAGATTTAAAGGAATTGCAGGGAATAGGAACAGATAAAGCTAGTGTGCTGGTCGGTATTAATAACGGAGTGTATGAAATACTTAAAAGGGAGATTACGCATTTGGTACTTATAAGGTGTGTCTGTCATTCCATTCAGTTGGCAACCTCTGCATCAACTGCAAAATGTCTTCCAAGAAATTTGGACTTTTTGATTAGGGAAACTTGCAATTGGTTTCCTCGATCTTCTTCACGACAGCTCTTTTACCGCCAGATTTTCTCAGTCCTAAATGTTGGGGAGGAGCCACTGAAAATTTCCATGCTTGTGACACGAGATGGTTATCTATTGAACCTGCGGTACGTAAAATAACTGATCAATGACTCGAGTTAAAACTCATTTTGAAATTGTTAGGCAAGCGAAAAAGGCTAAAAGCTGGACTACTCTATTAGATGTTCAGCGACGAACTTAATTTGGTATATTTGCTATTTTTAAACCTATACTTTCAAGTCTTCAGAGTGTCAATAAGAAGTTCGAGTCAAATGATGTGGACCCATGCAAGTTATTAGAACCCTTAATTCCCCCGTTAGAAAGCTCTCACTTGGATAATGATACAATTATAATAATTGAATTACAGTGGCAAAATATGACCATCATCAAATGGGATAACGTTAACAATTCTGTCGATTTGTGGTATGAGTTTTTCAGTTACCATGACGCCAGTGGCAAAATATGACCATCGTCAAATGGGATAACGTTAACAATTCTGTCGATTTGTGGTGTGAGTTTTTCAGTTACCATGACGCCAGCGGTGAAAATGATTTTAAAGAACTTGCAGAATTTGCATTATCTACGCTCGTACTTCCTTAGTCCAACTGCGAGGTAGAAAGAGTATTCAGCCAGTTGAATCTCGTCAAAACGAAGATAAGGAATCAAATGCGTACATATAGGGTAAACGCCTTATTAGGGATTCGTGCAGGTCTTCGCAGAAAGAATCTGTGCTCCCGTAACTACATATTTCCTGAGTCAGTTCTCAGAACAACTGGTGAAACCTTCCCGTCTACGCCGGCCGGTGTGGCCGTGCGGTTAAAGGCGCTTCAGTCTGGAACCGCGTGACCCATCCGTCGCAGGTTCGAATCCTGCCTCGGGCATGGATGTGTGTGATGTCCTTAGGCTAGTTAGGTTTAAGTAGTTCTAAGTTCTAGGGAACTGATGACCTCAGCAGTTAAGTCCCATAGTGCTCAGAGCCATTTGAACCTTCCCGTCTCCTCTATACCTCTTTTGTTCATGATAACCTTCCCTTTTACAATAACCTATGTAACCTTCCCTTAGGATTTCTATCTCTTGCTTAATAATAACAAATGAAATCTTCCCTTTGAAATTTATTCTCTTTCTCAATCTTCGCATACAAATTTAATTGCTGCTTATAAAAAGTGATTTTCTGATTATTTCGACGAAACATAGAATGTGTCGTCGTCGTGGCCCTCAGTCGTTATCTGCAATAATACAAAACTGTTCCTTACTTTTTTTTTTTTACTATTACTGGATCGCCATCTGACTACTACATCGAACTGCGACATGAATATACTTACTCTGGTTTACTATACTCTATTAACTGCTGGTGGGCTGTCATAATAAGTGGCTGTATTTATTACCAAAGCTGACGTTATTCTTTAATAGCAAACCTGACGTTGTTCTTTAATTAATTTGACTGAAGTTACGTAATTCATAGTTACACTTTTTCTTGACAGCAATAAAATTTTTGCAAAGTTTTATGTTGATGGTTTTTGGGATGGATTATAATCAGTAATGCAACATTGCTGGCAAAAATTAATTATATTCTGAAAACGCTTCAAATATTTACTGTTGGTAATGAAATGATTTTACAAACGTTCAAATGGGACAGTTGTCTTGTGACAGCGAGAGCGAGAGCACCAGCAGCAGCACAGTACTGTTTGTATAAAGCGTTTATTTTGCATTTTGTTTACGACCTTCCACTAAGGAAGGGATTCTATTTGTGTTTATCTGCTCTGCATAGTAACTAACAGTTCTTGATAAAACTTTACGTAGTTTTCGTGTTAGATTTCTTAGTGTTTTCTTGATCGTTTAGAACAGAAAGCGCCCTAAAATCGTCATTTGTTTGTTTCGCGGCCGTTAGCCACTAGTCACTTGAATCAGCAGTTGTCTTGTGACAGCGAGAGCACCAGCAGCAGCACAGTACTGTTTGTATAAAGCGTTTATTTTGCATTTTGTTTACGACCTTCCACTAAGGAAGGGATTCTATTTGTGTTTATCTGCTCTGCATAGTAACTAACAGTTCTTGATAAAACTTTACGTAGTTTTCGTGTTAGATTTCTTAGTGTTTTCTTGATCGTTTAGAACAGAAAGCGCCCTAAAACCGTCTTTGTTTGTTTCGCGGCCGTTAGCCACTAGTCACTTGAATCAGCAGTTGTCTTGTGACAGCGAGAGCGAGAGCACCAGCAGCAGCGAGTACTGTTTGTATAAAGCGTTTTTGTACTTATTTGCTGCGCTTAGCTTTTAAATAGTTTTTCTGGGAAAACCTAGCGTAGTTTTCGCGTCTCGTATTTCAGTGAGTGTTTCTTGATTATCAGAGTAGCTCATCAGAAGATTATCTTGGGAATTTGTCACCGTATAGGGTAGGGTAAACATAGTCATGTGTAGGGACTGTGGTTGTTGTGAGCGGACGCAAGGAGAATTGGCCACTCTTCGGGGGCAGGTGGAGGCTTTGTCTGTTAGGCTCATCGAGCTCGAGGCGCAGGCGTCGGTTCGTAGTGGCGTTGGGGCAACTGTGGTGAGACCTATGCCTACTTCGGTGGCCTTGGAATCACATGGAACCCCTGATGTCGCTGCGTCTTCCGGCAGTGAGCATCTTACCGGTCAGCCATCACTCCAGGGTGAATGGCGGACAGTGGTGGGCTCTCGCGTGCCTGGCCGAAAGGCGAAGGTGGGATCTGGCCGCGTGGCAGCTGCCTTACCCCTTTCCAACAGGTACGGGGTGCTTCCTAGTGGTGATGACATCGTTTCCGAGCCACCACAGGATGCCTCGCCTGTTGGGCCAGTGGCCGATTCTCCGGCAAGGTCCCGACAGTCACAGAGGGCGGGCCTATTAGTTATAGGGAGCTCCAACGTTAGGCGGGTTATGGAGCCCCTCAGGAAAATAGCGGTTAGGTCGGGGAAGAATGCCAGTGTGCACTCGGTGTGCTTGCCGGGGGGTCTCGTCCGTAATGTGGAGGAGGCCCTTCCGGCAGCTATTGAACGCACTGGGTGTGACCGGCTGCAGATAGTAGCACATGTCGGAACGAATGACGCCTGCCGCTTGGGTTCTGAGGCCATCCTTGGTTCCTTCCGGCGGCTGGCTGATTTGGTGAAGACAACCAGCATCGCACGCGGAGTGCAAGCTGAGCTTAATATCTGCAGCATAGTGCCCAGAGTCGATCGCGGTCCTCTGGTTTGGAGCCGTGTGGAGGGTCTAAACCAGAGGCTCAGACGACTCTGCGACTATAATGGTTGCAAATTCATCGACCTCCGTTATTGGGTGGAGAACTGTAGGGCCCCCCTAGACAGGTCAGGCGTGCACTACACACCGGAAGCAGCTACTAGGGTAGCAGAGTACGTGTGGCGTGCACACGGGGGTTTTTTAGGTTAGAGGGACCCCCCCTTGGGCGAAACGATAAAATACCTGACGGCTTACCAGAGAGGACATTATCATCGTTGATAAAGAACGTCCGTCCTCAGAGACCAAAAACAGGAAAAGTTAACGTAATATTGGTAAACTGCAGGAGTATCCAGGGCAAGGTTCCTGAATTAGTATCTCTTATTGAAGGAAATAGTGCGCATATAGTATTAGGAACGGAAAGTTGGTTAAAACCGGAAGTGAACAGTAACGAAATCCTAGACACAGAATGGAATATATACCGCAAGGATAGGATAAACGCCAATGGTGGAGGAGTATTTATAGCAGTAAAGAATTCAATAATATCCAGTGAAGTTATTAGCGAATGCGAATGTGAAATAATCTGGGTTAAGCTAAGTATCAAAGGTGGGTCAGATATGATAGTCGGATGCTTCTATAGACCACCTGCATCAGCAACCGTAGTAGTTGAGCGCCTCAGAGAGAACCTGCAGAACGTCGTGAAGAAGTTTCGTGATCATACTATTGTAATAGGGGGAGACTTCAATCTACCAGGTATAGAATGGGATAGTCACACAATCAGAACTGGAGCCAGGGACAGAGACTCTTGTGACATTATCCTGACTGCCTTGTCCGAGAATTACTTCGAGCAGATAGTTAGAGAACCAACTCGTGAAGCTAACGTTTTAGACCTCATAGCAACAAATAGACCGGAACTTTTCGACTCCGTGAATGTAGAAGAGGGTATCAGTGATCATAAGTCAGTGGTTGCATCAATGACTACAAGTGTAATAAGAAATGCCAAGAAAGGAAGGAAAATATATTTGCTTAACAAGAGTGATAGGGCACAAATCGCAGAATATCTGAGTGACCACCATCAAACGTTCATTTCTGAGGAAGAGGATGTGGAACAAAAATGGAAAAAATTCAGAAACATCGTCCAGTACGCCTTAGATAAGTTCGTACCGACTAAGGTCCAAAGCGAGGGGAAAGATCCACCGTGGTATAACAATCATGTACGAAAGGTACTACGGAAACAAAGAAAGCTTCATCATAGGTTTAAGAGTAGTCGAATCATAGCTGATAAGGAAAAGCTGAACGAAGCGAAAAAGAGCGTAAAGAGAGCAATGAGAGAAGCATTCAACGAATTCGAACATAAAACATTGGCAAACAATCTAAACAAGAACCCTAAAAAGTTTTGGTCATATGTAAAATCGGTAAGCGGATCTAAATCCCCTATTCAGTCACTCGTTGACCACGATGTCACCGAAACAGAGGACGACCGAAGAAAGGCAGAAATACTGAATTCAGTGTTCCGAAACTGTTTCACTGCGGAAAATCGTAACACGGTCCCTGACTTCAGCCGTCGCACGGACGCCAAAATGGAAAATATTGAAATAAACGATATCGGAATTGAAAAACAACTGCTATCACTTAGTAGCGGAAAAGCATCCGGACCAGACGAGATACCCTTAAGATTCTACAGTGATTATGCTAAAGAACTTGCCCCCTTTCTATCAGCAATTTATCGTAGATCGCTGGAAGAACGTAAAGTACCTAGCGACTGGAAGAAAGCGCAGGTCGTTCCCATTTTCAAGAAGGGTCATAAATCAGATGCGAATAATTATAGGCCTATTTCGCTTACGTCAATCTGTTGTAGAATAATGGAAC
The DNA here is from genome assembly GCF_023864275.1 of Schistocerca cancellata. Classification (NCBI taxonomy): domain Eukaryota; kingdom Metazoa; phylum Arthropoda; class Insecta; order Orthoptera; family Acrididae; genus Schistocerca; species Schistocerca cancellata. Next base: position 404,683,104 of record NC_064631.1, read on the forward strand.
ATGTTTTGTGTTCTCGTATTATGACGTTCTTAGATAATACAAATCTCCTTCATCATAACCAACATGGATTCCGCAAACAGAGATCATGTGAAACTCAGCTCGCCCTATTTGCCCAAGAAATTCACAGTGCCGTAGACACTGGCGAGCAGATTGATGCCGTATTCCTGGACTTCAGGAAGGCATTTGATACGGTTCCGCACTTACGTTTAATGAAAAAAATACGAGCTTACGGAATATCGGACCAGGTTTGTGATTGGATTCAGGATTTCCTAGAAGAAAGAACACAACATGTCATTCTTAACGGTTCAAAATCTGCAGATGTAGAGGTAATTTCGGGAGTACCGCAAGGAAGCGTGATAGGACCTTTATTGTTTACAATATACCTAAATGACTTAGTTGACAACATCGGTAGCTCCGTGAGGCTATTTGCAGATGACACGGTTGTCTACAAGAAAGTAGCAACATCAGAAGACTCGTACGTACTCCAGGAAGACCTGCAGAGGATTAATGCATGGTGCGACAGCTGGCAGCTTTCCCTAAACGTAGATAAATGTAATATAATGCGCATACATAGGGGCAGAAATCCATTCCAGTACGATTATGCCATAGGTGGTAAATCATTGGAAGCGGTAACGACCGTAAAATACTTAGGAGTTACTATCCGGAGCGATCTGAAGTGGAATGATCACATAAAACAAATAGTGGGAAAAGCAGGCGCCAGGTTGAGATTCATAGGAAGAATTCTAAGAAAATGTGACTCATCGACGAAAGAAGTAGCTTACAAAACGCTTGTTCGTCCGATTCTTGAGTATTGCTCATCAGTATGGGACCCTTACCAGGTTGGATTAATAGAAGAGATAGACATGATCCAGCGAAAAGCAGCGCGATTCGTCATGGGGACATTTAGTCAGCGCGAGAGCGTTACGGAGATGCTGAACAAGCTCCAGTGGCGGACACTTCAAGAAAGGCGTTACGCAATACGGAGAGGTTTATTATCGAAATTACGAGAGAGCACATTCCGGGAAGAGATGGGCAACATATTACTACCGCCCACATATATCTCGCGTAATGATCACAACGAAAAGATCCGAGAAATTAGAGCAAATACGGAGACTTACAAGCAGTCGTTCTTCCCACGCACAATTCGTGAATGGAACAGGGAAGGGGGGATCAGATAGTGGTACAATAAGTACCCTCCGCCACACACCGTAAGGTGGCTCGCGGAGTATAGATGTAGATGTAGATGTAGATCTTTTTACAATAATCTTTCAACTAGCATTGCGCAAACATACCTTCAGTAGTCTTGAGTTTCGCAATGAAAATAATTCAATAATATTAGTTCCTCTTATGATAATAGTTAGTTGATGTCTCTGTACATCCGTTTATAATCTCTTCTAAATCATAGCTGGTGGCTGGCAGGCACACCACTCCTCTCAACCTCTCGCTTCAGACCTGCTACCGACTCCTTCACTTCTCGCTTACTACTGACATCCTACGAACGCTAAAGTGCGGTCTCTCCTGCCAACAATGCTTTCTGGTGCAGGCAATCCCTGCTACCATTACAAAATGTATCAATGCGCGGTCTTTCCCGCTCTTTTCTTAGAATTTATCCATACGCGGTTTCTCCCGCCCTTTTTAAAATTATATCAACTTGCGGTCTCTCTTGTGAACAATACTTTGGTGCAGACATTCCCTGCTACCACAATTATTTCCAACATGACAAATATTAATTATTCCTACTTAATCCTATTAATAAAATATAAACATCTTTCATAAATTGTGATTTGACAGTAGACAATAGAAATATACACGTCTTACACTGGGACAACTGAAGCATATAAATCGAGACCATCAACTTCTACTGCAGCTTCTCTTTCCCATGAGGACGATGGCGATAGTGGTGAAGACGACATTCTTATCCAGTTTTAGGTGAGTTTAGTAAAAAATATGTTATTTATGTAGTCTCTATCTCGAGTGAGTAGCGTTTCATTGTCGTTTCTATGCTTATGGATAAAAATTTAGAATCTAGTTCTTTCAAGGCATTTTAGTCTTTTTTATTCTCAATCTAGTTGTAAAAAGTTATATACTGTTGGCAGCACTGGGGCTACTTGTTTGGCAACGGCGAGGAGAGCGGTATGCCGATCACATGCCCCTCCATTTCCGCATCCAGTGACGCCTATCGGCTGAGGATGACACGACAGTAGGTCGGTACCGTTGGGCCTTCCTAGGCCTGTTTGGACGAGAGTATTACACTATCCAGCCACATTATTGCGACCACCTGTCTAAAGACTAAATAACCACATTTTGCAGCGCAGCCGGCTGCAAGACGTGCAGTAAGAGAGTCGGTGAGGTTCTGGAAGGCACCGATAGGGATGTGGAGGCATACCGACTCCACTACCGTGGCCAGCTGCGCTAGGTTTCTCCGTTGAGGGCCCATGACGCGTGCAGCCCAATCGAGTTGGATCAACAGATTCTCGTTTGGGTTTAAATCCTGGAAGGCTGGTGGCCAGGGGAGTACGGTAAACTCATCCTGGTGCTCTTCGATTCGCTCACATGCACTGTGAGCTGTGTGACACGGTGCATTGTCCTGCTGGTAGATGCCATCGTCCATGTATGATGGACATGTTCCTCAAGGATAGGTGCTTACATATGTTGATCCATTGTGCCTTCCAGAATGACGAGATCACCAAAAGAATGCCATGACAGTATTCCCAGACGATAATGCTCCGTCCTGTGGCCTGGACCCTTCTACCGATTTCGGCAGGGTGTTTCCCTTCAAACGTTTCACGCCGTACATGCCAACGGTCATCTGCCTGATGGAGCGACACCATTAATCTGAAAAGGTCACCTGTAGCCGTTCAATGGACGTCCAGTTGCAGTATTAGTGGCCGGCCTGTGTGGCAGAGCGGTTCTAGGCACTACAGTCTGGAACCGCGCGACCGCTACGATCGCAGCTTCGAATCCTGCCTCGGGCATGGATGTGTTAGGTTTAAGTAGTTCTAAGTTCTAGGGGACTGATAACCTCAGAAGTTAGGTCCCATCGTGCTCAGAGCCATTTGAACCATTTTGCAGTATTAGCGTGCAAGTTCCAGCCTTCGTCGCCAGTGGACAGCAGTCTGCATGGGTACTTGAATCAGCCGCCTGCTGCTGAGGCCCATACGCAGTAATGTTCGCTGAAGGGTCCTTGAGTATACACTGTTGGTAGCCCCTTAGTTCGTCTGGGCGGTCAGTTGCTCAACAGTTGCACGTCTACTCGCCTATACACAACTCCGCAGCCGTGTTGCACCACAGTTGCCTCTATGTCGTTTTGGATGGCGCCAGTTTTGCCATGCACGGTATACTTTAAACACGGTGGCACGTGAACTATTTACAGATTTAGCCATTTTCGGAAATTGGCCCTAAGTCAATGATCATACCCTTTTGTACGCCAGACAAATCGCTCCGACTCCACTTTACAACGACCGCACTGTTTTCCGTGTCCCCCCCCCCCCTCGGACACGCTTTACACACACTCCACTGCCAGGGCTACCACCTGCTGTTTATGAGTGGATATTACACGTTGACGTCCAATGTATCCGATGGGCACATTAATGTGACTGGACCGTGTATAAAGGCCATGAAACATTTTTAAAAAACGGTACAGGTAAAATGGCCAAGAACATAAACGCTGTCCATTATGTAATCGTGCAAGAAAGAATCGCAAGTCCCGCGAACCTCCTGACCAACTGACTAGCGCCAGGTGAGCGGCTGCAACACGGCCTACACAGCGGCGTGGCAACGTCTCATTCAGATAATCTCGTATACAATTAGGATACACGGAGGGTCGTCGTCTTGTTGAAAGATGAAATCCCTGCTACCAGTTTCATGTTATGACATGAGCTACAATTGTAGAATATCGAGACAGGTGATACCATTGACAGTCCTTTCGGCGAAGAAGGGATGTAGACTAACTCGCCGGACACAGCGCAGAACACGTAACTTTCTCTTAATCCTGGACGTGTTCGACAGCCGCATGTGGATTCTCTGCCCCTTTATGCATGCGTTATGTCTGTTGACCTTTCCTGAAAGATGAAAAGTAGTTTTTCCACTGAAGATTAATTTCCTTGCAAAGTCTTCATTTCTTAGATGGATTTACATATCAGTACAGAACTGCACGCTGCCCAGTTTGTCGTCATGGCCTACGGCTGTATTTTGTACAACTTCACCCTTCATCGCTTACCTAGCGCAATATCGGCTGAGGGACGTTCTGTTCCGCCATAGGTCGATAGATACACGTTGTGGGGCATCGCATCATTACCTTCCTCACAAGGTCCATTGTCTGTTCTGACATGCCTGGTTGCCACAAACGTTATCCATTCCATAAACAACCAGCCTCATAGAATTCCTTGTACCGCTTCGCTATGGCGTTGTAAACTGATCGTGCGTCTCACACTTGCCACGAACAACTCCTTGCACACTCAATACCGATAGCCAATAGCCAAATTCTAACATGCAAAATGCTTTCTCTATTTGGTTCGCCGTCATTAACTTTCAGAAACTGCAGTCGATGGGGTCCCTGTCTGTGGTTTTCCAAACTAATTTGCCGGTACAACGTTCGAATTAGTTAGTTAGTTACGTGTTCTATTAATCAATTTCATGTTAACCGTTACGATGTGCAATTTTGGAAATTTGTGGTAAGTTCCTATGGGACCAAACTGTTGAGGTCATCGGTCCCTAGGCTTACACACTACTTAAACTACCTTAAATTAACTTACGCTAACGACAACACACACACCCATGCCCGAGGGAGAACTCGAACCTCCGACGGGAGGGGGGGGAGGGGAGGGGGAGCCGCGCGAACCGCGTCACATCGCTACCACGCGTGGTTATGCCAGTCAAGTGCATAAGAAATGCACACATGAAGGTCTTTTTTTTAAAAAAAAAAAACTTAAAAATTTTATTACCCACCCCCTTCCCTTAAATGACACAAAATGCATATAATTATTATACCTATAGATTCATTTATTCCTGTTCAAGAATTCATCTGTGGTACAGAAGGAGTTGTCAGGGAGATATGATTTCAATTTATTTTTAAAACTGTTACTGCTGTCTGTCAGACATTTTATTTCATCTAGTAATTTATCGAAAAGTTTTACAGCAGCGTATTGGATCTCTTTGTGTGCCAAATATAGGTTAAGTAAGGGATAGTGTAAGTCTTTCTTTCTTCTGGTATTATAATCACGAATGTCACTGTCATTGTTAAACTGGTCCACATTACTGAGAGCAAATTTCGTTACTGAGTAAATGTACTGTGACGCTGTTGTAAGAATTCCTAACCTTTTAAACAGATGCCTACAAGACTATGAGTCCCACACATTATTCTAACCTCTTTCTTTTGAGCAGTGAATATTTTTCGCTTAAGTGTTGAGTTACCCCAAAAATTACTCCATATGACATCAAAGAGTGAAAGTATGCAAAGTATGTCAGCTTGCTAATTTCTATATCCTCAAAATTAGCAATTATTATGATTGCAAAAAGTTGCTGAATCTAGTCGCTTTAGGAGATCCAAAATATGTATTTTCCAATTAAGATTCTCATCTATATGCACACCCAAAAACTTAGTGTGCTCTACCCTGGATACTGAACTTTCGTTGATGTATTACATTTATTGAAGGAACTGTACTCCTTGCAGTAGAAAATTGGATGTGCTGTGTTTTTTCAAAGTTCAGAGCAAGCCCATTCGCAGGACACTATCAATAAGTTTTCCAAAGACATTATTTGTATCATTTTTTATAGGAGTTTCTTTTACTGGATTAATAATGTTGCTTGTATCATCAGCAAACAGTATCAGTTTACCTTCTTGTTTCAGATAAGAAGGGAAGTCATTCACATATATCAAGAACAGAAGGGGACCCAAGATCGGAACCCTGTGGAACAGCTAATGTAATTTCACCCCAGTTAGATGAAGTGGGAAACTTCCTTAAATATCTTAAACCTTATAAAGGAACTTTATGCTTCCTGTTCTGTAGGTATGACTTAAACAACTCATATGCTGTTCCATTTATACCACAGAATTGTAATTTCTGTAACATAATGTCATGGTTCACACAATCAAACGCTTTGCATAAGCCACAGAAAATTCCTATTGGTGACATTTTACTATTTAAGGACTCTGTTATGTGAGCAGTGAAGCTGTATTTTAGTGTCTCTGTGGAACAGCAAACGTTCGAAAGTTTCTCTTTCACCTACTAAATCATTTGTTACGTTATATTTAACCATTTACTTCGACCTATTCTTAAAAATAATTCATGGTCTTGAAAGGTGGCTGCACTGAGCCGCAGCGCCGGAAGTCGCGCCAGGGAGTGTTGTTCCGCCGCCTCCACTGGCAGTGATTATTGAGACGTAGCGGCAAGCAGTTCTGGCCGAGAAGTTGTGGTGGACACTGCTTGTCGTGAAGTCGGAGTGAGATGTGGTAATGGAGAGTGTTGTTCCATGTTTTATGCAGTGGTTTGATGGGAGAGATAGCAGAAGTTGTTCTAATGGAGATATTGTAATGGTCAGAGTGCATTTTGTCAATATATATGGAGGTAATAAACACTATTTTCTTTTATTCTTTCAGTGTCCTGAATAATGTGTCATTACAGGTTCAGTCAACAAAGCATCTGGCGTGCGTTCTTGTATTAGAGTGTAATTCTGGTTTTCTTGCGCAATTATAGTATTTCTAATTTTCTTTTATCACGTCAGTATAATTGGTATTTAAAAATTCTTGTCTTGTTGAATGTCGTGAAGTCGGAGTGAGATGTGGTAATGGAGAGTGTTGTTCCATGTTTTATGCAGTGGTTTGATGGGAGAGATAGCAGAAGTTGTTCTAATGGAGATATTGTAATGGTCAGAGTGCATTTTGTCAATATATATGGAGGTAATAAACACTATTTTCTTTTATTCTTTCAGTGTCCTGAATAATGTGTCATTACAGGTTCAGTCAACAAAGCATCTGGCGTGCGTTCTTGTATTAGAGTGTAATTCTGGTTTTCTTGCGCAATTATAGTATTTCTAATTTTCTTTTATCACGTCAGTATAATTGGTATTTAAAAATTCTTGTCTTGTTGAATGTCGTGAAGTCGGAGTGAGATGTGGTAATGGAGAGTGTTGTTCCATGTTTTATGCAGTGGTTTGATGGGAGAGATAGCAGAAGTTGTTCTAATGGAGATATTGTAATGGTCAGAGTGCATTTTGTCAATATATATGGAGGTAATAAACACTATTTTCTTTTATTCTTTCAGTGTCCTGAATAATGTGTCATTACAGGTTCAGTCAACAAAGCATCTGGCGTGCGTTCTTGTATTAGAGTGTAATTCTGGTTTTCTTGCGCAATTATAGTATTTCTAATTTTCTTTTATCACGTCAGTATAATTGGTATTTAAAAATTCTTGTCTTGTTGAATGTCGTGAAGTCGGAGTGAGATGTGGTAATGGAGAGTGTTGTTCCATGTTTTATGCAGTGGTTTGATGGGAGAGATAGCAGAAGTTGTTCTAATGGAGATATTGTAATGGTCAGAGTGCATTTTGTCAATATATATGGAGGTAATAAACACTATTTTCTTTTATTCTTTCAGTGTCCTGAATAATGTGTCATTACAGGTTCAGTCAACAAAGCATCTGGCGTGCGTTCTTGTATTAGAGTGTAATTCTGGTTTTCTTGCGCAATTATAGTATTTCTAATTTTCTTTTATCACGTCAGTATAATTGGTATTTAAAAATTCTTGCCTTGTTGAATGTCGTGAAGTCGGAGTGAGATGTGGTAATGGAGAGTGTTGTTCCATGTTTTATGCAGTGGTTTGATGGGAGAGATAGCAGAAGTTGTTCTAATGGAGATATTGTAATGGTCAGAGTGCATTTTGTCAATATATATGGAGGTAATAAACACTATTTTCTTTTATTCTTTCAGTGTCCTGAATAATGTGTCATTACAGGTTCAGTCAACAAAGCATCTGGCGTGCGTTCTTGTATTAGAGTGTAATTCTGGTTTTCTTGCGCAATTATAGTATTTCTAATTTTCTTTTATCACGTCAGTATAATTGGTATTTAAAAATTCTTGTCTTGTTGAATGTCGTGAAGTCGGAGTGAGATGTGGTAATGGAGAGTGTTGTTCCATGTTTTATGCAGTGGTTTGATGGGAGAGATAGCAGAAGTTGTTCTAATGGAGATATTGTAATGGTCAGAGTGCATTTTGTCAATATATATGGAGGTAATAAACACTATTTTCTTTTATTCTTTCAGTGTCCTGAATAATGTGTCATTACAGGTTCAATCAACAAAGCATCTGGCGTGCGTTCTTGTATTAGAGTGTAATTCTGGTTTTCTTGCGCAATTATAGTATTTCTAATTTTCTTTTATCACGTCAGTATAATTGGTATTTAAAAATTCTTGTCTTGTTGAATGTCGTGAAGTCGGAGTGAGATGTGGTAATGGAGAGTGTTGTTCCATGTTTTATGCAGTGGTTTGATGGGAGAGATAGCAGAAGTTGTTCTAATGGAGATATTGTAATGGTCAGAGTGCATTTTGTCAATATATATGGAGGTAATAAACACTATTTTCTTTTATTCTTTCAGTGTCCTGAATAATGTGTCATTACAGGTTCAGTCAACAAAGCATCTGGCGCGCGTTCTTGTATTAGAGTGTAATTCTGGTTTTCTTGCGCAATTATAGTATTTCTAATTTTCTTTTATCACGTCAGTATAATTGGTATTTAAAAATTCTTGCCTTGTTGAATGTCGTGAAGTCGGAGTGAGATGTGGTAATGGAGAGTGTTGTTCCATGTTTTATGCAGTGGTTTGATGGGAGAGATAGCAGAAGTTGTTCTAATGGAGATATTGTAATGGTCAGAGTGCATTTTGTCAATATATATGGAGGTAATAAACACTATTTTCTTTTATTCTTTCAGTGTCCTGAATAATGTGTCATTACAGGTTCAGTCAACAAAGCATCTGGCGTGCGTTCTTGTATTAGAGTGTAATTCTGGTTTTCTTGCGCAATTATAGTATTTCTAATTTTCTTTTATCACGTCAGTATAATTGGTATTTAAAAATTCTTGTCTTGTTGAATGTCGTGAAGTCGGAGTGAGATGTGGTAATGGAGAGTGTTGTTCCATGTTTTATGCAGTGGTTTGATGGGAGAGATAGCAGAAGTTGTTCTAATGGAGATATTGTAATGGTCAGAGTGCATTTTGTCAATATATATGGAGGTAATAAACACTATTTTCTTTTATTCTTTCAGTGTCCTGAATAATGTGTCATTACAGGTTCAATCAACAAAGCATCTGGCGTGCGTTCTTGTATTAGAGTGTAATTCTGGTTTTCTTGCGCAATTATAGTATTTCTAATTTTCTTTTATCACGTCAGTATAATTGGTATTTAAAAATTCTTGTCTTGTTGAATGTCGTGAAGTCGGAGTGAGATGTGGTAATGGAGAGTGTTGTTCCATGTTTTATGCAGTGGTTTGATGGGAGAGATAGCAGAAGTTGTTCTAATGGAGATATTGTAATGGTCAGAGTGCATTTTGTCAATATATATGGAGGTAATAAACACTATTTTCTTTTATTCTTTCAGTGTCCTGAATAATGTGTCATTACAGGTTCAATCAACAAAGCATCTGGCGTGCGTTCTTGTATTAGAGTGTAATTCTGGTTTTCTTGCGCAATTATAGTATTTCTAATTTTCTTTTATCACGTCAGTATAATTGGTATTTAAAAATTCTTGTCTTGTTGAATGTCGTGAAGTCGGAGTGAGATGTGGTAATGGAGAGTGTTGTTCCATGTTTTATGCAGTGGTTTGATGGGAGAGATAGCAGAAGTTGTTCTAATGGAGATATTGTAATGGTCAGAGTGCATTTTGTCAATATATATGGAGGTAATAAACACTATTTTCTTTTATTCTTTCAGTGTCCTGAATAATGTGTCATTACAGGTTCAGTCAACAAAGCATCTGGCGTGCGTTCTCGTATTAGAGTGTAATTCTGGTTTTCTTGCGCAATTATAGTATTTCTAATTTTCTTTTATCACGTCAGTATAATTGGTATTTAAAAATTCTTGTCTTGTTGAATGTCGTGAAGTCGGAGTGAGATGTGGTAATGGAGAGTGTTGTTCCATGTTTTATGCAGTGGTTTGATGGGAGAGATAGCAGAAGTTGTTCTAATGGAGATATTGTAATGGTCAGAGTGCATTTTGTCAATATATATGGAGGTAATAAACACTATTTTCTTTTATTCTTTCAGTGTCCTGAATAATGTGTCATTACAGGTTCAATCAACAAAGCATCTGGCGTGCGTTCTTGTATTAGAGTGTAATTCTGGTTTTCTTGCGCAATTATAGTATTTCTAATTTTCTTTTATCACGTCAGTGTAATTGGTATTTAAAAATTCTTGTCTTGTTGAAGAAGAACCGTGCCAGATGTGCGTTGGGTCATACTACCACATACAGAACAGCTACACTTGTGTTTGTTGTTTCGTAGGTTTTATAGTTGCTGGGGACTTAATTAATTAATTGTGTTAACAGAAAATTTTCATTTCATTCTTTGTTGTTGTTCCATGCAGTCAGATTGCGTACAATCACTAGTCAGGGCCAGCCGTTTACGAGACTTGCGTAATCGGACTTACAGCTACTAAAAATATTTGCATTTTTTTTTATTTAACAAAGCCCCCATGCAGTCTTTATAATTACCCTTTTACTGCGTGCATCTTAAGCTTAGCACGAAAGAAAACATTGCGCAATGTATTCATCCGCTTTTGTCATTATCTATGACGTAATTCACTCCCTGTCGAACTCGGTATGTTTGAGTTCCAGGACCGCAGATCGCACATCACCTTATTGGTGCATGACAGTGTAGTTACACTGAGACACTACGTTTCGAAACTAAGTTTCGAAGTGCAGTGCAATCCGCAGTGACGAAGGTCGTCTGCCAAATAATTCAGTTTCAGGGTGTTTACGAGACAAAAGCTACGTGTGTGTGTTTAGGTTTGGTGACGTTTCAATAAATACGACATGGAGTAACGAAACGAGAAAATTGTTGGTGTTTTGGAAAGTACACTATGAAAAGGTGCTTGTGGGACGATGATAATAATCATTAAATGAACAAAGTACGATGCAGTGCTGCACTTGAGACAATTCTTCGAACTTCGAAGGATTGACAGTGTCGGAGTCACTGACCAAAATATATTGTGTAAGAAATAATAAGCATCTAAGATTAATGAAGTTCCTTTTCTGGATTTGAAATCTTCTGTAGATGCTCTTAACTTAATATGAATCCATCTTGAAGAGACTGAACTCAGTAAAGGCACAGAAAATACAACGCGAAGCTAACGGTGGAAATAGAAAATTTAAGACGTACGTGGTGAAAAGCTTGATGTCCGAAATTCAGAGACTAGAAGTTTCCCAAATAGGTGGGATTATACTCTTTTGTACAACTGCATGCAACAAAGAGAAGGAATAGAAGTCTTCACTTGCCAAAGACAGTCTGTGTGTTCTCTCCAATTTCAGTTTGGAAGATAGTGCTTTACACATTAGTGCACCTTCGAAAAACTTGGAAACTTGTGGCCGGCCGCTGTGACCGAGCGCTACAGTCTGGAACCGCTCGACCGCTACGGTCGCAGGTTCTAATCCTGCCTCGGGCATGGATGTGTGTGATGTCCTTACGTTAGTTAGGTGTAAGTAGTTCTAAGTTCTAGGGGACTGATGACCTCAGATGTTAAGTCCCATAGTGCTCAGAGCGATTTGAAACGTTTGAAGGAGCCGTGCGAACCGTGATAAGGTGCCCCAGACCGCGCGTCTACCCCGCGCGGCTTTAGTGCATGTTCTTTTCTTATAGCGTCTGTAACTCTTCTAACATTCGTGAATTTTTCTGGCATCTTTATTAGATGGCTCACTTACGCACTAGAGTAATCACAAAAATTTCGTCGCTTTTTTCTTACTGAACGCCCCCACTATATAACTACCACAACTTTCGTTTCAGAGACGAAAATGGTGCTTCTGTACACATAATATGTTGAAATTAGTTTCGCAACACTACTTTCAAAGAAACTAATTTCGCAACCTGGTGTCTCCGAGTAAACAAGGCTTAACTTGAAACTGCTCTGTCCTCTGTGCCGCTGGAATCCGCACCAGGCGAAGATTAAACTGCAGCAGCAGCATTAACGTGTACGAAAAGCCGAACAACAAATCCTCAGATTCCCTGTTACCAAAAAAATCTGTCTACTGGCGCTGTCTGACCATTCAGTAACCACCATGTCATCCTCTGCCAATGGTATCACTTGCGGTGTGGAGGGGCGTGGGTTCTGCACACCGGTTTCCCGGGGTGCGGTTAATTCCCTATGGCGGCAGACGACCTCAGCTTCAAACTTTATTTCCGTGAAATCTTGACATTGTGGTACCGTTCCGTTGACGATGTTTGTAGTCACCATTGGAAAAGCGTTCTGGAATGTGGTGACCTTACGTTTCATGATTTCCAGTGGGAACCGACCTTAAATCTCAAAGAACGCATGGTGTGATGGTGGTAAAAACACAAAATTGTGTTGAGCTTCCAGCCACATTGAACAGTTATTCGGATAAGTGCACCTCGGCCGATGTCTCGTCGTGACTGTCGGATTATCATATACAACCGTCGTGTGTGATGTACAATGAAGAGTTTCACGACCGGGTGTCATAAGTGCTGGCAAATCTTCTGGATTGTAGGGTCGCGGCTGATGAAACTTTTTCGTTCTTAAAGTTTTGTCCAGAGGTGCGCGGGACGTTCTCAGACGTGCGCTCCTGGTTCCACTGAGTCTTGCCGACTGACGGGTCGGGCGTCGCAGAGCGACATAAATACTGTGAAAATGGCCCATGGCCGAAGTTAACACATGATGACTAGAGATAATCCTTGTTGGAGCTGGAGAGAGAAATTCGATAATTAAGTTTTATCTCTGACAAGGATTTGCGAAGCAAGTTTTAACTTCTGCCAGTCCCCCACCCCGCTCCTTTCACAGTATTAAAGTGTGTCTCCCACGCTGGACCCGTCCGTCGGCATGTCTCAGCGGAACCACAGACATCTCTGAGGATGCCCAACCCAGCTATAGACGAATCGTTAAGAACGGAAAACTTCACGCATCACGACCATGCAGCCCGGAAGATTTACAACGGCTTTTACTGTCATGTGGTGTCATTTCTTTTCCTTTTTTCGATACCTTTGATTTCCAGTGCTGTGGAGAATGGGAAGATCGGCTGAGAGTACTTGACTCTTTGAGGCCTATGTTCTAACTACTTTATGCTGTTTTCGCTCTGTTTATTTGTTTATTACGATTTGGGATAGGTGGCTTGATTTTGTATCTCCTAATAAGAATTTATTTGGTTGCTGCTTCCGTTCTTATGCAGCCTTGTTATTGCCTATGACGTCACTGGTGACTACTCCACAAATATATTTTCATTACATGTACGCTTCAGTCTTCCGAAGCCCGGGTCCCGAGTTGTGCTTCGCTGCAAGCCCGCCATCTCTCGGCGCGTATACGCTATAGTCCGATCCACGACGGCTGCCGCCTGTCGAGGCACCAACGCGGATTGCACTGTTGACGATACCAAGCGACACTTGTGGTAAGCGCATGCGCTTGCTTTCCACTTGAAGAAAGCGTATACCCTGCAAATTATGTCTCTCGCACGCTTACGCAGAATTTATGCTTACCACCATAATCAGCGATGACAATTCGCAACGAATGGAATCGAAATTCACTAAGAAACTCTCTAGGATCTCGTTTATTGCTCGCATTAGCCACGGAGAGCGCTCAGAACACGCTGAACGCTCATTGGCTGTGCGGAGAACACGTGACGTAGGTACGCAGAACAAGCCTAAACTCGACCGCCATCGTTCGTGACTCCAACTATAGCTCAACAAAGGGACACAAACGACAGCCAATGGGTTTGGCCGAGCGTTGGTCGCGAAGGCATTGCCTTTCGAGCTGTCATCCTCTCCAAATCAAGGGGGTGGGACCAAGGCATTCAGCCATGTGGAATCGCAGTCGGCTCTGCTAATTTCTCGTGGTTACTCCCATTTTGTTGTTGTTATAATGTTTTAATAACAATTTCACCAGCCGATATTGTCGTCGCATGTGCAGCATTATTTTACTGCAAGAAGCTGATCATCCGCTACGGTCGCAGGTTCGAATCCTGCCTCGGGCATGGGTGTGTGTGATGTCCTTAGGTTAGTTAGGTTTAAGTAGTTCTACGTTCTAGGGGACTTATGACCTAAGATGTTGAGTCCCATAGTGCTCAGAGCCATTTGAACCATTTGTCCTTAGGTTAGTTAGGTTTAAGTAGTTCTAAGTTCTATGGGACTGATGACCTCAGATGTTAAGTCCCATAGTGCTCAGAGCCATTTGAGCTGATCATCAGTAAAATAAATAGAAGAAGAAACGACGCTGCTGGGCGAACTCTCTTTTCAAAAGTAGGGAGCCGTATGATGGGGTAAACTTAATGTGTGAGCCTAAAGCTGATTTGAAATGTGGGATATTTCATAATTTTTTGCGAATGAGAGCTACATATTTTGCATTTTTGTTGAACTGTGCAGACCTTAATTTTCCGAAGGTGACATATTTTTTAGGGGAGCTGTACCTGCAGTGAAAAGATGTTCATAGAGATTCCATTTTCTTTTTCCACTTCGTGCACATTATTTTCTGTCAGCTCACTTATTTCCCTCCGAGCGGCTAATCTTTTCTATTTGTTTTTACATTCATAGTGTATAAACATTCCCGTTCACAATAAAACTATCAGCGTTAATGCTGTCTCCGTATTCCACTCAATATTCCAATATTTTTAAATGTGTGTGAATTCCTTAGGGACCAAAGTGCTCTGGTCATCGGTCCCTATACTTACAAACTACTTAAACTAATTATGCTGAGGACAATACACCCACCCATCCCCGAGGGAGGACTCGAACTTTCGTCGGGAGGGGCCGCGCCGGCCGGAGTGGCCGTGCGGTTCTAGGCGCTACAGTCTGGAGCCAAGTGACCGCTACGGTCGCAGGTTCGAATCCTGCCTCGGGCATGGATGTGTGTGATGTCCTTAGGTTAGTTAGGTTTAATTAGTTCTAAGTTCTAGGCGACTGATGACCTCAGAAGTTAAGTCGCATAGTGCTCAGAGCCATTTTTGGAGGGGTCGCGCAATCCGTGACAACGCCTCAAACCACGCGGACACTCCGCGCACCACTATTTTTAGACAGAATAAATACATACACGTTGTTATTAAACCAACGAACATTCGAACCGGCGACCACACTATTACACACTAAGCTAATTCTGGCCAACGAAGCGGTTGGTTGTCGTTCGTTGGTCTAGAGCGTAGTCGCCTTTTATTGTTGATGTTGCCAGATACTTTGTCTCAGCGCTTCTTTTACTACGCTATCGCAGACGCCATAATTTAATCACTTGGCGCTGGTGGAAGCTCGATAGCGTTTCCCGACCTCAGTCTTTTTGTGGGCACGCTGTGCCAGCAAGCGTGCAGACTGGGCGGGAAGAAGCTTCCGAGCAGACTACCGCGCTGTCACTGCCTGCAGGGACCGGCGCACTAATATTTACGGAGCTGCGGCCGTGTGGGAACTGGGCGGCAGCGGCGGCGCCTTTTGAGAAAGTAATCCCCGCCAGGCGCTCCGGAAGTATTAGCGGCGGCGGCGGCGGCGGCGGCGGCGGCTGCCCGCCACAGAAAGCCCCAGACCGGCAGCGCACACTTTATTAGCCGCTGGCCACCCGCCTGTTATTGTTGACAATAGTCCCGCCGGGCCGGTAGGTAGGCGCGGACACAATCGCGCGGACGTCAGCTGCGGCCAGACTCGTGTGCCATTCGCCTGTCGCCTTTGTGCGTTATGGACTCTACATCAACACCGGCTAAAGCGCGTTTTAGTCCACAACACCGCGCCAAACAGAATGACAAGGAGATAAGCGCAAGTATATGCGAAACTGGTGACAATCACGGCAGGTGTGGCCTGGACATCAAAACGCAGCTGAACACAGTGTTTCTTGTCGCAAGCAATTTGCACACTTAACAAAGAATCTGGTGACAATGTCGGTGCGCTGGAGTTCGTTGAAGCATCTGCAAACCTTTCTAGATGCTCAGGCATAGGTGTCAATGACGTGAATGACGGTACGGTTTCCGTTGAAATTATCACCACGTGTTCACCTGCAGATAAGGACGATAGTGATAAAGGTTTATCTGACGATGCTGGTGATCTAAAGGCATTATATATATCTAGTCAACAAAATAATGGTTGTTGCAATCCCACGCGGGAACTACTGCTGTCGAAATAATTCCGGTGAAAGGCCCGCGTGATTTCGATGCACATAAATGAAATACTAATCTAAATACACTCGTGCACATAAATTAGGGATAATTGCAGAATGTTCAAATTGTTCAAATGGCTCTGAGCACTATGGGACTTAACTTCTGAGGTCATCCATCAGTCCCCTAGAACTTAGAACTACTTAAACCTAACTAACCTAAGGACATCACACACATCCATGCCCGAGGCAGGATTCGAACCTGCAGGATGTTACGCCACTCAACGTGGCACTACAAAAAATTGGCGCTAATAGATTAGGCACATAGGGAACACACATGACACAGATCTGTAAGTCCACGGCATTGGTGATAAGTTGAGAAAACTGTCCCGAAACACATGTGCTACAAAACGCCACTGTTTCCTGCGCATGTATCCCGACATCAATATGGGATATGATCACCATGCACACATACACAGGCCGCACAACGGGTTGGCGTACTCTGGAGCAGTTGGTCGAGCAGCTGCTGGGGTATAGCCTCCCATTCTTGACCAGTGCCCGTCGGAGCTCCTGAAGTGTCGTAGGGGTTTGAAGAGGTGCAGTGATGCGTCGACCGAGAGCATCCCAGATGTGCTTCATGGGGCTTAGTTCTGACTAACAGGCAGGCCACTCCATTCGCCTGATATCTCTTGTTTCAAGGTACTCCTCCATGATGGTAGCTCGGTGTGGCCGTACGTTATCATTCATCGAGAGGAAGGTAGGACCCACTGCACCCCTGAAAAGGCGGACATACTGATGCAAAATGACGTCCCGATGCACCAATCCTGAGATCACACTTCGTGGCACACAGAGGGCCCGTGCTACGATCTGCTGCGTTTGACCAGCCTCCAGTCGCCCTAGAATTCTACCTCTCATAACGTCATCAACATGTGTTCTTTGAGCCATTTTCAACACACAGTCACCCTTAGCACGTCTGAAAACGTTTGCACACTTATCTCGCTGCACCGTAACCTGACGCGCACCAACACACCTCTGCGAATGTGGACTGCTGCCAGCGCCACCGTGCGACGACCGCAGGTCAAATGCACCGCATGGTCATACCCCGAGTTGATTTAAAACCGCAAACAGCCCACCATAGCGTTGCTTCACTATGTATCAGCATTATCCTTAATTTATGAGCATAAGTGTAGAAAGAAACTTACTGGTTATTTGAGTTTGTAAGACTCTCACTGTTTTGTTTATATATCCAGTCCCAACATTGGAAATTACTGTAAAAATTTGGGTGTTTACGTGAAAATAATTGTAATGAGTATGTTTATTGCATTTAACAAATAATGACTCTGAGCACTAAGGGGTTTAACCTCTACGGTCATCAGTCCCCTAGAACTTAGAACTACTTAAACCTAACTAACCTAAGGACATCACACAACACCCAGTCATCACGAGGCAGAGAAAATCCCTGACCCCGCCGGGAATCGAACCCGGGAACCCGGGCGTGGGAAACGAGAACGCTACCGCACGACCACGAGCTGCGGACTATTGCATTTAACCAGTGGCACTCTGTTTTTTATGAATTTCTGGATTACCTGGGTTTTCGATAATCCAGATCATCTACGGTCCAACCTATGCCAGATAAGAGTTTTCATTGTGCTAAATAATGTTCATATACTGGTGGTTACAATAGTGGGTGTAGTTTCTTAAAACTTTGAAGATTTCGTTAGACGGGTAGCGGAAAACAGAGCGTTGGCCAGACGTCGATCTACCACATCAGTACCATCCGGCGTCTGGTCTTGTTCTTAGTGTTTGTGATGTCATATCTCCCCAGCTGTATGTCTTATAATGATATAATTTTGTAGGTGCATTCAGCGGATTTTGTACATACTGTCTGCGAAATTTATTGCAAATAGAGCGAGTAGCAAAGAAGGAATAAATTAAAACGCCATGTTTCATGAAGTACTTTTATTGCATGAACAGCGAAAATGTAGTAAGAAATAAACATTTTCCTTTCGTTATTTTGCAGGCGATGTCAGCGAGAAGAAATCTCCTAAAGGTCTGAAATTATGTGTAAAGGTCGTAGCGAGTCGCTAAATACTCTCATTCTCAAACACTTGGCAAATGAACTCTGGGAATTCTCGCGTTGCGGGCTTTGCTTCATTTTCACCCCCACCCCCTTGATAGGTAGGCGGTTCTTACCCCCACCGCAGTTTTCGCCTGACAGTAAGGAATATGTTTGGTTCAAATCGGTCCAGCGATTTAGGAGGAGACAGGGTAACACACATATACAGACTTCCCTATATTTTTGCAATATGTATCGATTATACTTTTTCCTTTTACTCTAAAGTCACTCGAATGGATAAGACTCTCTCAGTATCTGCTAGCTTCTGGCTCCTCTTACTAGACTCGCTGAAATGTCAGTCACAGAGTTAACTAAATCGTAATATACACTGAAACGCCAAAGAATATGGTAAAGGCATGAGTATTCAAATACAGAGATATGTAAACAGGCAGAATACGACGCTGTGGTCGGTAATGCCTGTATAAGACTAGTCTGGCGCAGTTGTTAGATCGGTTACTGCTGCCACTATAGCAGGCTATCAAAATTTAAGTGAGTTCGAACCTGGTGTTGTAGTCGGCGGACGAGCGATGGGACACAGCATCTCCGTGGTAGCGATGAAGTAGGGATTTTCCCGTACGACCATTTCAGGAGTGTACCGTGAATATCAGAAATCCGGTAAAACATCAAATCTCCGTCATGGCTGCGGCCGCAAAAACATTCTGTAAGAAATGGTTCAAATGACTCTGAGCACCATGGGACTTAACAGCTGAGGTCATCAGTCCCCTAGAACTTAGAACTACTTAAACCTAACTAACCTAAGAACTTCACACACATCCATGCCCGGGGCAGGATTCGAACCTGCGACCGTATCGGTTGCGCGGTTCCAAAATGAAGCGCCTAGAACCGCTCGGTCACCACGGCCGGCCATTTTATAAGAAGGAACGGGACCAACGACGAATGAATAGAAGCGTTCAACGTGACAGAAGTGCAACATTTCGCAAATTGCTGCAGATTTCAATGCTGGGCCATCAGAAAGTGTCAGCGTGCGAACCGTTCAACAAAACATCTTCGACATTGGCTTTCGGAGCCGAGGGCCCACTCGTGTACCCTTGATGACTGCACAGTACAAAGTCTTACAACTCGCCTGGGCCAGTCAACACCGACATTGGACTGTTGATGACTGGAAACATGTTGCCTGGTCGGACGAGTGTCGTTTCAAATTGTATCGAGCTGACGGACGTGTATGAGTATGGAGACAACCTCATGAACCCATGGACCCTGCATGTCACCAGGGAACTGTTCAAGCTGCTGTAGGCTTTGTAATGGTGTAAGGCGAGTGCAGTTGGAGTGATATGGGACCCCTGATACGTCTATATACGACTCTGACACGTACGTAAGCATCTTGTCTGATCACCCACATCCATTGGGGTGCTTTCTTTACTCATAATTATTTCGCAACGTATTATGTTGTCAGAAACGTGTTTCAACCTTCTGTTGCCACACGTACAGCTAAACGGTTATGTATCAATCGCGTCCATATCATTAATCGGTTATTGGATAGACAGTGCCCAACTAGGCTGGCGACCGTATTCATTAGTTTCCGTATTATTTCAATTTATATTGTTGTGCACTCTTTGAGTCATGTGGTGTGCCTTTTCGTTTCGTATTTTATGTGAGTGGCGGCACTGTTTTAAGTATTCAACAAAATACAGATAATCAGAAAGCACAGGAGAATAGGTTGTTCATTAGAACAACTTGTTGTGTGGTTTTCTCCGCCAACCGCTCGAAAATTTCTTCCCAAACGATAACCCTGTCCAAAATCCAATTTCATTAGGCTTATGCGATCACGGGCATATTATCGCATGAAGCGATTATTACGAGAGAGATTACATCCTCCTAGCCACCTGGCGACCAGACTTAACTAGGACACTACAATAGAAATACTGACCAATGTCTTTCTGGTACTCAAACATTTGCTTGATACCTTTTTTTTTTAAATTTTGTTTCTGGACAAAAGGTTGTTTTTGGTGATCAGGATAAATGGGATGTCCTGTATGCAGATGTGGATAGAGTCAGAGCGTGCAGAATGTCGACCATGTTGAGCACAAACTACGTCACGTCACGTCATGCTACGCTGTTAGAAAGCTGTGTAAAGTTACGAGGGCGGTAGTCGAGCCGCAGACCACCGCGGCAGGGGCGTCCCTGCAGCGGGCTGTCGCCAGTGTGGTCCGCTTTTGTGCCCGCCTGCGGCACAAAGATGGAGCCGTCTTTGTCGGGCCGGGCCCTCGCAGGCGGGCGGTCCCCTAATTGGCGCTAATCCACTGTCACGGCGGGCGCACCTCCAAGGGGGCCGCCGACCAGCTCGACTGCTCAATCGCAACACGACGCTTTCTCAAGTGCGGCGGCAGACCACGCCAGCGGCCGGCCGCTGCGGCTGAAAGACTGCCACCTGTTCTCTCGGGGAACGGGCAGATTGTACTGCTCGCGGCAGTACAGAGGCACACATAACAGGAAGGCAGAAGGGAAAACAACATCACCATTCGTCTAAGTTTACAAGTATTTTCCACAAACCAAAGAAAGACCGTAAACAGCATAGGTTTTCGGGAAGGATGGTTCTGCTTAGATCTAATTTTCTCGTTAAAGCAAATAATAGAAAAAAGAAGAGAATAAAATTGAAAAACTCAATAGGCTTCATAGAAGAAAATTGTCGAATAATATGGAAAATGAGGACTATCACTACACATGATCGAAGTTATCACAAGTACATATACAGGAGTACAGATAAATATGAAACTAAAATCTGGAAATATCGTCCAAGCAAATATCAATATAGGGGTCAGACTAGGAAGTTGTATTTCGCCGACACTTACAAATATCTATTTAGGTGACATTCTTTTGGAATGGAAACATCAGATTATGAAATTTAATATAGAGAACAACTCCGAAGGAATGAATTTTATGAAAACTTTTGTTTGCTGACGACGAGATTCTAGTTGCGGATAACGGAAATACTTACATGGAGCGCTGTATGAATTATGTAAAACAGCAGAGCAACATAATTTAAGAATAACGAAAAATAAAACCAAGTCCACGGCATTCCAAGGCTCAAAACTTTTAAGATGTACATTCATATTATAAAACAAAAATATTGAACAAGTTAACACCTTCAGATTCTTGGACTGTGACATCATATCTCGGCTAACTGGATATTGAAAAAAAGACCGAGAGATTTAGTCAGTCAGACCGTCAGCGAGAGCGCAGAGCTAGTTCCTGCTACTAATAAGGCGAGTACACTGTTCGCTTGTTAGATATTCTTACGAACTTCAAACAGGAGCGACTGCAGACATGGATAGGGGCGTCGAGCACGTCCCACGTGTCCTCCGATCGGTCCACTGCTGTGACCTCCCCGGGTACTGCCTGCACTGAGGTTGACCCCTCACCCGTGGTCGAGTGGGAGATCATTCCAAAGTCTGGCAGGCAGCGAAAAACTTTCCGAGGGGTCGATCGTAGGGCCTTCCCGCTTCGTTTGACGAACAGATTTCGGGCGTTATCTGTGGCGGACGATGTCTCTGAGCAGGATGCAATCGTCCCCCTGTTCCAGAGAAAGCTTCTCGGCCCACAAGGTATGGGCATTCACAGAGAGTGGGTTTGCTGGTAGTTGGGAGCTCCAACGTTACGCGCTTAATGGGGCTCCTTAGGAACATAGCTCCCAAGGAGGGGAAGGAAGCCAGTGTGCACTCTGTGTGCATTCCGGGGGGGAGTCATTCCGGATGAGGAAAGGGTGCTTCCGGATGCCATGAAGAGTACAGGGTGCAGCCAACTGCAGGTGGTGGCTCATGTCGGTACCAATGACGTGTGTCGCTTTGGATCAGAGCAGATTCTGTCTGGTTTCGGGCGGCTAGCTGAAATAGTAAAGACTGCCAGTCTTACTTCCATGATTAAGGCGGAGCTCACCATCTGCAGCATCGTCGATAGAACCGACTGTGGTCCTTTGGTGCCGAGCAGAGGCTCAGGCGGTTCTGTGACCGTGTAGGCTGCAGATTCCTTGACTTGCGCCATCGGGTGGTGGGTTTCCGGGTCCCGCTTAATAGGTCAGGAGTCCACTACACACAGGAGGCGGCTACACAGGTAGCGGGGGCTGTATGGATGGGACTTGGCGGTTTTTTAAGTTAGGGGGTCTCAGGGAACCACAGAAGGTGCGTCCCTTTTAAAACTGGACAGATAAAACACAGTAACGTAGTTGTCGAAACGATTTGTACTGTAGTTGTAAATTGTCGTAGCTGTGTTGGGAAAGAACCAAAGCTCCAAGCCCTAATAGAAAGCACTGAAGCTCAAATAGTTGCAGGTACAGAGAGCTGGCTAAAGCCGGAAATAAGTTCAGCCGAAATTTTTCAAACGATCTTACAGTGGTGCAGTATTTATAGATGTTAGAGGTAGTTTGCCTTGTAGCGAAATTGAAGTAGGTAGTTCATGTGAAATAGTATGGATAGAGGTTATACCTGACAATGGGACTAAACTATTAATTGGATCGTTTTACCGACCCTCTGACTGAGCAGACATAGTTGCTGAACAGTTCAAAGTAAACTTGAGTCTCATTTCAAATAAATACCCCGCTCATACAATTATAGTCGGTGGTGACTTCAATCTACACTCGATATGATGGAAAAATTATACGTTTAAAGCCGGCGGCAGGCATAAAACATCAACCGAAATTGACCATCAAAAAGAAACTCAAAGTATTTCTCTTTAAAAAAGGTGATAAAAATGCTCTAAATGCCTTTTTAAGAGACAGTCTTCAATGCTTCCGATCTGATCATGTAAGTGTAGAAAAGTAGTGGAATGTTTTCAAAGAGATAGTATTAACAGCAATTGAGATATATATACCACATAAATTAATAAGTGATGGTGCTGATCTTCCATGGTACACAAAACAGGTCGGATCGTTGTTGTAGAAGCAACGAAAAAACATGCCAAATTTAAAAGAACGCAAAATCCCCAACATTGGGAAAGTTTTACAGAAGTTCGAAATATAGCGCGTACTTCAATGCGAGATGCTTTTAATAATTTCCACAACGAAATACTGTCTCGAAAGATGGCAGAAAACCCAAAGAGATTCTGGTCATACATAAAGCACACCAGTGGCAAGACACGATCAATACCTTCACTGCGCGATAACAACGGCGAAGTCACTGATGACATTGCCACTAAGGCAGAGTTATTAAACACGGTACTCCGAAACGCCTTCACCAAAGAAGACGAAGGAAATATTCCTAAATACCAATCAAGAACAACTGTCAATATGAGAGGTATAGAAGTAGATATCCTCGGTGTAACAAAGCAGCTTAAATCACTTAATAAAGGCAAGGTCTCCGGTCCAGATTGTTTACCAGTCAGGTTCCTCTCAGAGTATGCTGATAAAATAGCTCCATATTTACCAATTTTATACCACCACTCGCTCACAGAAAGATGCGTACCTAAAGAATGGAAAATTGCTCAAGTCACACCAATACCCAAAAAGGGAAGTAGGAGTAATCCACTGAATTACAGGCCTATATCACTAACGTCGATTTGCAGTAGGGTTTTACAACATATACTGTATTCGAACATTATGAAGTACGCCTCAGTTATGCGACTGGATTCGTGATTTCCTGTCAGAAAGGTCACAGTTCGTAGTAATATACGGAAAGTCATCGAGTAAAACATAAGTAATATCCGGCGTTCCACAAGGAAGCGTTATAGGCCCTTTATTATTCCTGATCTATATTAACGACATAGGAGACAATCTGAGTAGCACTCTTAGATTGTTTGCAAATGATGCTGTCATTTACCGTCTTGTAAAGTCATCAGATGATCAAAACGACTTGCAAAATGATTTTGAAACGTCCCCTTAGAAAAATTATACATGACTGTGCTTAAACTGACACACAATATTTTTAGCGCAACGCAATCTGACTTTCAAAAATCCCTACAAAAGAATGGCCCTGACTAACATTAACCTATACGTTTCACAAATCACTTACCTCACCAAAAATCTTCGTTACTCAAACTACTGCAATACAGCGAGCGCCACTACTGCCAGCTAAATAAAAGATTCAACCTACGGAAGGCACTAACTACTGATAGGCATAGTTAGCAAATGAAAGAATTTAATAGAGAACAAACAATGTATTTACCTCAATAGTGTTCTAAAGTCATAATGTATATAGCAGTTCATGATATCCAGTATTGCAAATTTCAAAACTCCGCCATCTCTCTCCTCACATCCACCACTGCTGGCGGCTCACCTCCAGCTGCGCAACGCTACGCGCTGTTCACATCCAGCTGCCCAACACTACAATGGTAGACAACAATGCAAACTAGCCACAGACTGCACACAGCACAGCCAGTGATTTTCATACAGAGCACTACTTAACGTTGCCAATAAGAAAACATAAACCGCCTACTTACATAGCCCCCATGCTCCTCACAAAAAAATTTACAAATTGTTTTGGGCAGTGGCCAATAATGATTTGATAAAATTTTTCATAATTACAATAACAAAGAAATCGAATGCACACACTTATTGAAACAATGTTGGTCAAAAGCTAAAATTTTCTCACAGTCCATAAAGACAGTCCTGATCATCCATCACAGTAAAATTTCAGTGTTTTGTGTTTTTTTTTTTTTTTTTTAAGTCTGAGCAGTAAAAGACAATGCACACGGAAGAAGTGAATTTCCATACAGTCTTGAAGAAGTAGTGATGTCCTTCCAACGGAAAGACAGTGCTGACTCTTGACATGCTGACAGGTAATGGGCCACAACAGAGCAAACCCACAACAGAGTCAGTCGACGTTTTGAAGAATATTGATAGTTAGGTCATCACAGAGCAGACCCACTGTAGTCCTGGTAGAGATTATGTTATTGGTGGGCCACCAGAGGTGTAGACCCACTGTAGTCCTGGTAGAGATTGGGGTATTGGTGGGCCACCAGAGGTGCAGACCCACTGCAGTCCTTGTAGAGATGGCCAGCAGCCATCTGTTGTGACTGTGCAGGTGCACAATCACCATTGAAGAGTCTTGCGGATAATATAGCAAGTCTATAACCACCACTTGTGCACTCACAAAAAAAGTTTTTGAAATGTCCTTAGAACCAGCAATGCTGTTATCCAGTCCTTTGCTGAATTATTAACACACGTACAGACACTATCAGTCCCTACTTCTCACATATTGTCCATATACCATGACCAACAGAAACGTGTGCAGTGAAATGTAACTTACAAGTTACTTAATTTGATGAACTGGTGTCAATTACAATTTTATAGCATAAGAATACAATAACAAAGTTACAAAATACATCATTAAAGAACATAACAATACAGATAACATTTGTAGTAATACAGGCTTTACAAAAGAACAGAAATAAACATGTACATCAGTGTTACAAGAATTATGACGTAAGCACATATATAAAATAATGAGAATAGTTTTCGAAACATTAATTTCACACATGAGCATTAAAACAGAACAGAATAAATAATGTCTAAACATCTTTACAAAGAAAATAACATAGTATTTGAAAAATTCTACAACATAAATCTTTTTAGCTAAACACATAAAGACAGGAAAAACACAAATACACTCCTGGAAATTGAAATAAGAACACCGTGAATTCATTGTCCCAGGAAGGGGAAACTTTATTGACACATTCCTGGGGTCAGATACATCACATGATCACACTGACAGAACCACAGGCACATAGACACAGGCAACAGAGCATGCACAATGTCGGCACTAGTGCAGTGTATATCCACCTTTCGCAGCAATGCAGGCTGCTATTCTCCCATGGAGACGATCGTAGAGATGCTGGATGTAGTCCTGTGGAACGGCTTGCCATGCCATTTCCACCTGGCGCCTCAGTTGGACCAGCGTTCGTGCTGGACGTGCAGACCGCGTGAGACGACGCTTCATCCAGTCCCAAACATGCTCAATGGGGGACAGATCCGGAGATCTTGCTGGCCAGGGTAGTTGACTTACACCTTCTAGAGCACGTTGGGTGGCACGGGATACATGAGGACGTGCATTGTCCTGTTGGAACAGCAAGTTCCCTTGCCGGTCTAGGAATGGTAGAACGATGGGTTCGATGACGGTTTGGATGTACCGTGCACTATTCAGTGTCCCCTCGACGATCACCAGTGGTGTACGGCCAGTGTAGGAGATCGCTCCCCACACCATGATGCCGGGTGTTGGCCCTGTGTGCCTCGGTCGTATGCAGTCCTGATTGTGGCGCTCATCTGCACGGCGCCAAACACGCATACGACCATCATTGGCACCAAGGCAGAAGCGACTCTTATCGCTGAAGACGACACGTCTCCATTCGTCCCTCCATTCACGCCTGTCGCGACACCACTGGAGGCGGGCTGCACGATGTTGGGGCGTGACCGGAAGACGGCCTAACGGTGTGCGGGACCGTAGCCCAGCTTCATGGAGACGGTTGCGAATGGTCCTCGCCGATACCCCAGGAGCAACAGTGTCCCTAATTTGCTGGGAAGTGGCGGTGCGGTCCTCTACGGCACTGCGTAGGATCCTACGGTCTTGGCGTGCATCCGTGCGTCGCTGCGGTCCGGTCCCAGGTCGACGGGCACGTGCACCTTCCGCCGACCTCTGGCGACAACATCGATGTACTGTGGAGACCTCACGCCCCACGTGTTGAGCAATTCGGCGGTACGTCCACCCGGCCTCCCGCATGCCCACTATACGCCCTCGCTCAAAGTCCGTCAACTGCACATACGGTTCACGTCCACGCTGTCGCGGCATGCTACCAGTGTTAAAGACTGCGATGGAGCTCCGTATGCCACGGCAAACTGGCTGACATTGACGGCGGCGGTGCACAAATGCTGCGCAGCTAGCGCCATTTGACGGCCAACACCGCGGTTCCTGGTGTGTCCGCTGTGCCGTGCGTGTGATCATTGCTTCTACAGCCCTCTCGCAGTGTCCGGAGCAAGTATGGTGGTTCTGACACACCGGTGTCAATGTGTTCTTTTTTCCATTTCCAGGAGTGTATACATAAGTACACAAACACATAGGGGGATAACACAATGGAAAGGATAGGGTTTGTTTTCAGTGTAACATTTGGTACTGCAGTCCAACCCAAAACTTCATTCCATATATCGTCCCTCTTATTTCAACATTTGCTCCAGCCAAAAAAAAAAAAAAAAAAAAAAAAAAAAGTCCTATCGAAGCATGCTTTCTGTATTCTGTTCACATCCTCTTTCAAAAATAGTTTTTCTCCACTGTGCACTACTTTTTTTGGCCAAACTATTTTCTTATAGCTTCTTAATGCATTTCTTCCAATTCATCATAGTTAGTTTCTTATATAGTTTACCCCCTCTCACGCTAACTTAAATCTACTGAGCTCACATATATATACCAAGGGACGAGGCAATGCAGCAGCACATAACAAATTAACACAAACAGCAAGGACAAAAAAAAATACAAATTGGCAAAGTAAGCAACATTATTACAACTAATATAAGACAATGAGCAGCAAACAAGAAAAATACATCAGTAGTAAACTGGCTTAGCAGAGTAACACAAAGTCAAATTCAGTAAAATTCAGTAACACTATGCCTGGCAAACAGCAGCAGCAAATGAAATAACTTATATCTAAATATGACATAGCTCAAGCAGAAAAAAAATTACACTAAAGACAATAATGCAGACAGGGGAAATGTATATTCACATCTTAATGTCTATGTAATTAAAGTGGTGCACCACAAGAAGTTATTCTACCAAAAATATTACCAAGTAGTTGAAAATAAAATTATGTATGCAGTAACTGTTATTAATTCCTTCTTATTGTTCTTTCCTTTCCAAGTGCTCCTTTTTCGAAGAATGTGGATCATAAAATAATTATTTAATAGATCTGTTGTCAGAAAGTGTTCACATTAGCAAATGCATTTAATTTTATTTTATAAAACCAATGCTGCAACACAGCTGGAAACTAGATATCAAATGGAATAAGCAACTATGAAAAGCAAAGCATAAAAATATCATTCAATAGTCATGTGACATTTCATAAGTTAGTAGAAATTCTCTCAACTCTCGTAGGAAGACGCTTGTCATAATCAGGTGTGCAGATGTAAGTATCTTTCCAAGTAATGATTGTGTCGTATTTGCGATGCTTTCTCTAAAGGAATGTCAATGGCGAGGATAATGGCCTCTTTTTTTCTCCACCTAATGGCTTTCTTTTGTCAGACGACTATCTCTCAGCTGGGCGCCCAAAACGCATTACATCAAGGTCACTTACCTTTCTTATGGAAATGTTTACGACAGCAGTTTCCGCTACAGTGACAGTCTCATATAAAAATATTTCACAGGTCAAGAATTTGCGTTACAAATGAAAGGTCTCTGTTGGATTCCTTTCATGTTTAATTTCTTAAATCTGTTGCCATTTATGGAATAAATTCCTCTTCTAAATGTACTGTGGCGTTTCTGACTATCTGGGAGGAGACTGAGCAGTGGAACGTGTTACTTTTACACATAAACAAGAACGATCTGTCACACTACTACACTTTAAAGCACAGTTTATATGTAATTCTTATATGTAATTCATGTCACACAGTCTCATACGGAACCTACATCCGCTTTCTTTTATATACTGTATATGATAAGATACTGTCATCCCCCTTCCCTTTTGTGTGAGAGGATGAATGAGCATATGTATTTCTAGTTACATGCTTGAGGGTAGCAGACAAGGCTGTCTGCTAGAGAACAGTAGGACCAACGTCGGAACAGGTAGCTACGCTTCCTAAAAGCAAAGAGGTTTCTATCCTTAGTATGGTCCTGTCCGTCCGTTGTCATGTTGGTATATGAAGCTGCCCCTCTGGCCACTTCCGTTGGTCTTTGTGAGCCACCCTCAGGAAGCACGCTCTGCGGTAGGGCAGTTGCAGGGTGGCCGTGGCGAGCGTCTGAAGTGGTAAGATCTCCGGCTAAGTGCGTGTCTGTTAAGTCCGTAGGACAATGGATTTCTTAAGTTCAGCCTAACTGAAAATTTAATCACCTTTATTTCGGGTTTAGGTCTAAAATATCCGATGTTATCTTAAATTGCAGCGCAGTATAATTCTCGTGTGAAGTTCAGATTGTTTTCCGGTAGTTGCTTTGTTACTACTTTGTGAGTAAAGTGGAACTACGTGTTGATCAGTAATTCTAACTAAGATCAATCTTAAATGCGAATGCTTGTGTGATTATAACGTCTCGTCTTGACTATATTTTCAATATAGCAACTTTTCTTTATGTTCAACCCACGTGGGGTGTACTTTGCGAGACCACTACCACGTGCTTATATAACTGTTTGACCCATCAGGTTAATAGTAAGACGTTAGTAACCAGTTCAAGGTTTTTCTTTTGTCAATTGCTTCTCGATCTAATTGATTTTAATTATCAAGATTATTGTGGAGTTGTACGCTTTGTGTAAACCAAGTTGACCACGTGAAGCATGTGGTATAATCATCAAAGTAGCCCTCAGCTATTGTTTTTGCGAAGATTTCACAAAGAGTTAATATGAGTTTAGTATACCAGTGTGTGGTAATTACATGACGGACAGGATTGTGGTATGAACGTAATTTCTTTGGGTAAAAACTGAATCTGTTGGTTGTGGTTAATTTCTTCTTGCTTATGTTTCAATGTTCTTCGTGTGTTATTTTATGAATGCAGTGTGGTATTCAGTCTCCCAATCTTGGCTCCATATTTTATGTGTTCCATAAGATTACAATCTCACATTTTTTCAATCGTAAATAAGGCACCAGCTCAGTTATAACTCACGTATAATATGCTGAAATTTCAATGAACAATCTTAAAATAAATTTCCAAATATAAACTGATTTCTTTCTTTTTATTTAAATTCTCCTTTATATATATATATATATATATATATATATATATATATATATATATATATATTACCGGTTTTGTATGACTATTAAAAGATTATCATTAATGTTAGTCTGCTTGGTAAACCTAGACTAAATATCTGATGAAACAGTTGCCCAGTAATCCATGGTTAACGTCCCCAGACAGATCACGGCTTTTAACCCACTTTCATTGTCAATTAGCACCGATTTCAGCATACCAAATTAAAGTTACAACATTACACATGGCGACTCTGTTCTGTGATTCCGCTAGACTCTGGAATCTCTGAAATGTTAGATTGCGAGCGTGTTATAATCTTAATTTTTTTTCCCTACAGTGCTCAAACAACTTCTGCGTTGTTTCCGAGCAGACTTTCAAAAGATTCACGGCGTTGTTGATCGGCGTTGCGTTGTTGTCTTGTTTTGTTTTTTATATTTGTGTGTTTTATATGTCTGTGTGTTTTTTATTCTCGCTTGTAAATTCCACTGTTTCGATCAAAGATAAAAATTTGTTTTGCGTGTGAAAATGTGTGTACTAGGTTGGGTATCTTTCGTGTGACTGTCGTAATTTTTGGGGGACACATTTATTGTGATTAGTGTGTTGCGTACTGAGTATAAATTGCACTAATGCAAACACGTAACCAAGCTAAAAGTAAGCGGTCCAACAACTTAAGCAACATGGACCAAGGGGATAATTTGATTTCCAATATTAACGCGTCGGGCGGTTACGAAAATGCAATGGGGAATACTTCAGACGAAATGCAAAACAGCTCAAATGGGCTCACAGCAGAGCCAGAAATTAATTTGCCTCCAACTAACCAAATTGATTTAGCAGAACTCATGAAAGCCTTATTGCAACAAAATAAAGAAAACACAGAGAAAACGATCCGCGAGCTAGGGGAACAAATGACGCAGAAATCAGAAAAATCGTTCGAACAAATGACGCAGAAATCAGAAAAATCGTTCCGAGAACAAAAAGAATCATCCGAAAAATCGATCCGCGAGCTAGGCGAACAAATGACGCAGAAATCTGAAAAATCGATCCGAGAGCTAGGCGAACAAATAGACGAAAAACTAATCCAGCAGACAAATAAAGTCGACAAGTCGATGCAAAGAGTGTCCGATGATATCTCACAAAGAATAAACAATCTGGCAAGTGAGATAAAAAGTGATATTATGAAAGAATTAGGCCGTACATTTGAACAAATCGATGATCGTCTGCAAGCCTTAGAACAGAGCAAGCGGAGGGGCGATGCCGAATCTAAAGAAAGCGAAGAACGGCTACTTAGGAATTTCCAAGAGCTGAGGGAAGAATGCCAAAGGGAGCACCAGCAGATACTCTCGAGGGTCCAAGAGGCGGAAACGCATTGTCCCACGTCCGTTAGCAACACAATAGCGGACAACAGTTTAGCGATCCACGCGTTGGAACAGCAAGTAGAACAATTGAAGCAGACTGGGGCGGAGGACAAGAGACAAATTGATGATAAGATTGCGGCATTAGCGGACATTGTAGGCACGATGAAGCTGACGGAAAGCGAGAACAATACTACACCGGTAGCGGCCGCAGAGACCGAAGAAGTGCGTTCGCTTCTGAGATTTCAGAAGGGACAGTTCGAAGTGAACAGGCAAAACAGAGCTGTAACAGGCGAATTACAAGAACGCGTGGCGCATCTGGAAAACCGCATGGCGTGTGATTCCGAACTCGTCAATAGCATTAAAAATAGCCGTACGAACAGTGCAGAGAGGGACTCCGGCCACGAGGGAGATTTTGACGACAGGGAAGAATGTAATTTGAGGGGCAGACATGAGAATAATAGAAACATTCAAGGGCCTCGCCAGGAGGAAATGCGGGGATTTGATTTCAAACATTTCCTTACGGTGAGAAAGTTTGAGATATTCCGAAATTCGCAAAAAGGAATACATCCACGAGCATGGCTCGAGCAATTTGAGTTCTGTCTTCCTCCCGACTGGGCAAGTTCACATAAGATAGAATATATGTGTGGCTATTTGGAAGGCGAACCGGCGATTCGCATGAGGTCGTCAGCGCGTCACTGCAACTCCACTCGGGAGTTTCGACAAGCCTTTCTGTCCGCCTATTGGTCGGAAGCGGCACAAGATAGGGTCAAACATGGCATAATTATGCTGCCAAATTTGAACCAGTCTGGTTTCGGCAGCCCTGCACGCCTATTCGACCACATGCTGCAGGCAAATCAATTCCTATACGACCCATACGGGCCTGCGGAACTAATTAGGATAGGCATCACCAAATTGCCGATGCACTTGCGGCACGTCATTCTTGCGGGACGATGCAAAGAGGACGTGGAAACGTTTAAGACGCTTCTCCAAGAGTTGGAATACAATACAGGAGAATGCCCGCCTAATCAGGCACAAAGTTATTACGGGGCACAGCAGCGCGACCGCAGTCGTGGCCGTATTACTAATCAACGGCGTGACTGGTCGTCGCGACGCGAACGGAACAATAATCGGGACCGGCCGTATAGAGACTGGGGTGACAGTCGCGAACACAGGTGGAACAACAGAAATGATCGAGGACGTGGACAAGATCGTGAACGCTACAGGTACGGCAACCAGAATCGATACGATGAATACGGTGGGAATAGGACTGTAGGCGGAGCACCTCATGATGTCGAAATTCGGCCGGCCAACCCTAGAAATAATGGAAATGTAAATGAACAAAACCGGCAATGACAAACGATCAGCGCAGAAGGCACCCAATCGGAAGAAATGAGCGACATGGCAAATGACTAGAAAGGACAGTGAGAAGTAGAGAGGACGGTGAGGAGAAAGAATTGATTAGTTTAAATTTGTGACGAATGCATTTTGAATAATATGTTGGTAAAAATTAATGATAAAGATGTTTCTGTGTGATGTATTGAAGTGATGTTTTAATTTTTTTCTCTCCTTGTGCAATTAGGATTTAGTTTGATTCAAACGTGAAGATAAAAGGTTTCTTTGTGAACGAGGAAAATGCTGTTTATGTTTTTTTTGTGTAAATTGAAAAGAGTCGCTCCTGAGAGAAGCAAGATCTGTGCTGAATTAGTGCAAAAAACTCAGGGGAATATCCGATCTGTGGGTATTATGGGTCTGGCAAACCCAGGCAGCTGTTAGTAGCCTTGTTTCCGATTTTCTGCTTTCAGTGCTACTATCTATCTATTACTATTCTATATCTGTCAGTATAAATGAGGATCTCTTACTATAGTATGCGTGCTGTATGAATATTTTAAGATAGGAGAACTTTGAGAAAGGAATGAGTAAGTTTGGAATCTTGAAAACAGGATGCGATTATACGATTGATGAACCATTGGCTTCCAATATGCGATGATATGTTAATATTGATGATATATGTCTTTTTTTGTTCTTTATAGCTGAGTACGTAAAGTGCTGTCTGTGGATTTCGTAAGTATATTGATTCCCTTCAAGGTGAAAGAAGAATTGTGGTTTGTGTAATTTACGTGACTCTGAAATATTATTGTGGTAGTCAAATACGAGCAGCTTTTCAGCAAATGGAGAATGGAACGGAAATATGGATCCTTTTTGTAGTCTTGCTTGATGTTGAGCCAAAGCCTAAAAAATTATTCTGCGTTAATACTTGTCCTAGAAAAGCGACATTTATGTGTTTTGCTGATGCTGTGAGCATTACAGCTTACTGTTTTCGCTGGTGCGGGATGCACTGCAGCCTATATGATTTGTACTGAGGAAATTTCCCTCTTGAAGGTAGTAGAGATGGGCAAAACTGTTCTTTTCAGAGATCGGATCAGAACTGTTCACTCCCTGAAATGAATTAGCTCTTTTTCATGACTCACCACTCATTTACAATAGAAAATAAATGGAAGGCACATTGCCCTTTAAACTTGGTTTATTCCAGTACTATACCTGTATTTTGATCTTATTTGATCCTATTTTGAAGTAACACAGATAATGAGTAAGAATTTTGTATTGTTTATTGAAATTTCCACGATATGACAAAGTTTTTGATTATTGATTTATTTTGCACTATCGTGGTTTTTTGGGTGATCGGAAAATGTTGTAACTTGAGATTTACATTAACAATATATTTGGCTATAATGTATTAAAATTTCATTAACCTCATACAAATACATCACAAGCCACATATTTTTAAAGTGAACGTTTCCTTCCAAAAGACGCCTAAAGTCGCAAAATCCACACCAGAATAAGAAAAAAAAAATTTGACTGTAAAACGAAAGTGCTGCATATAGCCTTACGCAGAATAAAACAAGGAAAATATTGGTGTATCACATTTTGCGATACGTTTATCGGTTCACTCGTAATTAAAGCGTAAATTCGAGTGTCCATAATAAAAATCCTATAGTAAGAGGAGTCGTCAGGAACCTAATCTGATCAGTTTAAACAAATAAAAATAAAATAAAAACAAATGATGGATACATAACATAATAATGTAATATACATAGAGGTATTACTACGAAGAACAATATCCAGTAGAGACAAACTCCGATGCAGAAGCACTGAGTCGAGCAGGTCGAGCCGCGAGCTGTATTACTGCGTGAGCTAAGACCGCAGAGACCAGAGTGACACCTGAGTTGCTTTGCTCAATGCTCTGGCTAGAGTCGAGAACAGTGGGGTGAGCGTTGAGCGGGCGAGTTCCGAGGGTGGGGGGAGCGGTGAACTCACCCGCTCCGAGACAAATCGTCCGTTCCCTTGCGAGCAGGTTGTTGCAAGTAGTTCCTATGTTATCCGCTAGGTGGCTCTCTGTCCTGTTGCTCGCATCAACTGCCCAGAGGGCAGGACGTGCGACTGAAACGATCGCCGTCAGAGTGCGATGCCAAATTAAGCTGCGCCAGACACTGCACACGGCAGACGACGCACAGAGACGGCACGGCATATGTGAAACACAAAATCCAATGGGGCACTGCACAATGCAGGCAGCCAAGGTAGAAGCAGGGCAGAGGCCGGCGCTGGCTGTGTTGTGTGGCGTGCACTGTGCTGTGACCAGCAGAGGCGCTGCTGATATGCTCCGTCTCTCTCTCTCTCTCTCTCTCTCTCTCTGTCGTGGGAAACGTTTGGAGCTACCGTTCTTTTTTTCTGAATCACTGATTGTTCACTCCTTTGAAAGATTCAACTCTATGAATCAGTTCAAGAGCGCATCCCCCATCTCTAGAAGGTAGAGGATGATTAAATAATTTTGATTATGGGAATGAAGGAAAGCTTGGTTTAAGGTAATAAGGATAAAGCAAAACATTTGTCATTTAAACTACAGGAGGATTTGGATCTTTTGTGTCTGTTGTAAGTTCAATATGTTAAGATGATACTGTTTTACAGAATAGAGGTGACCACAATTTTGCCATTCATGAGAAATGAATCCAGAATAACCACCACAGGCGAAATTACTGATTTGGAAGCGAAAGGTAACGTAAAGAAGGAACGAAATCACAGCAAAATGGGTAAGAAAATGTAATATAACCTGTATAATGCAAATATTTTTAATCTTCTCAGAATCATCTGCGTGATTAATTGTTGTGATAACGTAATTTTAGGTGAAATTTTCTTACTGTTTTATGTGTGAATATATGAGTATGATAAATGTATAATTGCGAGTCTCTTTTCAGGTGTGCGAACTGGTATAAATGTTTTGGCGTGTAAATAACCATTGTTCTTTTTAATGTGTATGTTTAAGGAAAGTTCTCCATATTTATCATGTGACAAGACGTATGCCGCGAGCCTCAAGAAGAGGACGAATTAGAACAATGTTGTAGTGGTATATACACGGTGTTGAAATAGCATTGAAGTAGCTTATTGGCTTAACTAGTAGTGGATAGAAGTAGAATATTGAGTAATGCATGTTTATGGGTAGTTAGTTTGTAGAATAGACAACAGGTGTGCATGTATGTGTGTGTAAATAACATGTGAACCCTATGCTGTCCTGACCTATACTTGCACAAGGCATAATCCTATTCATATTAGTGAATTAATAAATAGCATTTGATTTATTAAAACGTAAGTGAACCACATTAGTGATGTGGATTTAAATATTATATTGTTAGTTCATTTAAATTTTTATTTTTATACTGTCAAGTCATTTCACTTTTATTTTTTTTACATTGTCAAGTCATTTAAATTTTATTTTATATTGTCGATTCATCTAATTTTTTTATTTTAAAAAAAAATATTAAGTCTCACTTTGTTCTTAAAAATTGTGAAAGACAATACTAAGTGGTATTATGTATGACATTGTGTAATCACATAAGGATGATGAAAAATTTCTGTGAATGCAGTTGAGAACGTGAAAGCGAACCGGTAAAACTCTTAAGAGACTGCGGGAGCAGCCAGACTAGTTGTAAACTGGCGGGTTTCCCAGCAGGACACGCTGTCAGCCATGCCACTTTGGGAGCGTGGCCGACAACAAAAGAGGGTACGCGGCAAACACTTTCCCTTGTACCTGGAGCTAATGGGCGGCCGCCCCGGGCGACCCTTCCTCGAGGCGATGACCTGAGATGGGCGAGCGGTCCACCGCGCGGAAATCCATCTGCTGGCAACGCACCACACGCACGCGACCGTGACGAGACGGCCGCGGTGAAACAACACAAGGGGCGTGGAGCCTTTTGACAGGTACTGCCCAGAGAAACTTGCAGACGTCAACGACGCCTATCAACATCTCCTGACGGATGCCCACTGTCAAGCGACAGTAAATCATGGTTCGATGTTCTCTGGTCGCTAAGGGTGGCACAAAAGAAGAGCCATTAAGTGTCATCCTTGCCCAGGAATATCAACCTGGCGTGTCAAACGAGGATACCGCACGAATTTGACAACACAAACATGGAACCAAATCGAGATGACGTGACACGGGAGAAACTTCATGAGAGGGCAGAGATGGCGGGATCGCACGCAACAGATGGACAAAAAAATCCCTACTGACAGCTGCGGCGACGAACCCCCCCTCTTTCCCCTATATTGTGCCTCGGAACAGTGGAAGTACTGAGTGTGTCAGTGAACAGTGATTATGCGGTTCTTAGTCCAGTGCATATACGTGTGTTTCTGTCAGAGAAACTCTGACTCGTGTGTTTTGCAGGAGTTCGATTTATTGGTGTTTATTAGACTGACTCTTGTATTTTGCAGGTGTTCTATTTATCTTTTTTAGACTTTGAATCTTGTGTTTTGCAGGTGTTTTACTTATAGGTGTTTTTTTTTTGTTTTAGATGTTGACTATTGTACTGTTTTATTTATCAATGTTTGTTTGTGTGTGATGTATTAGATTTGTGATATTTTGTTTCGTAAATTCATTGCTGTGGCATTGCTTCGTTTATCAGTCAGATAGCTTTTTATTCTCATTGAACTGTGATCGATTAGCCTTTGCATGGGGCATATTTACTGTGAGGAACCCCTTAAGGGTAACAATCACATAATTATTGTAGTTTCAGTATAATGACACAGTGCTCATTGTTTGCTAGCTAATTGAAATATAGTAGAGTGATTAAATGAGTGCCACATAGTTATTTTAATTCTACAAATTATTAGTTTTATACGATATAGAATTTTTTTGCGATAACCACTTTGTAAAACATGTTTTTTCTCTTATCATTTTGTTGCTTTTGCAGATTGTGCATTGTTATGTTCTGCTTTTTAATACCGATGTTATTTGATGTTCTTTTTTTAATTGCTGTGGCACCTTTGCTATTTTCATAAATTTTGCTTGTTAATAAACAGTCATAAATTTTCCTGTGATCAGTTGGCTCTTGCAATGAGCAAATACTGGTGAACTCCATAAGGGTAACAACCAGAAATTGTTTTCATATTAATGACACAGGAACCATTGTTCTTACTTGCTGACCGAATTAGGTCTACACTACCTTTTAAATAGGTGTCACAGATTGTGTTCTTTTTTTTCTGTTTGAAATTGGTAGATTCTAAAGATGTGTTGAAATTATTGTGTTTTAGCAAGTAGCTGGTGTCCTTTTGCCTTTTCTTTTACACTTCTGGTTTAAGTAGGGTGTGAGAAGCATGCTTGAGAATGTCCTAGCATGGCCAGAAAATTCCCTGCACAGTCTTTTCCCGGAGCGTTGGGGTTATGAAAGGTCTCTGTTGGATTCCTTTCATGTTTAATTTCTTAAATCTGTTGCCATTTATGGAATAAATTCCTCTTCTAAATGTACTGTGGCGTTTCTGACTATCTGGGAGGAGACTGAGCAGTGGAACGTGTTACTTTTACACATAAACAAGAACGATCTGTCACACTACTACACTTTAAAGTACAGTTTATATGTAATTCTTATATGTAATTCATGTCACACAGTCTCATACAGAACCTACATCCGCTTTCTTTTATATACTGTATATGATAAGATACTGTCATCCCCATTCCCTTTTGTGTGAGAGGATGAATGAGCATATGTATTTCTAGTTGCATGCTTGAGGGTAGCAGACAAGGCTGTCTGCTAGAGAACAGTAGGACCAACGTCGGAACAGGTAGCTACGCTTCCTAAAAGCAAAGAGGTTTCTATCCTTAGTATGGTCCTGTCCATCCGTTGTCATGTTGGTATATGAAGCTGCCCCTCTGGCCACTTCCGTTGGTCTTTGTGAGCCACCCTCAGGAAGCACGCTCGGCGGTAGGGCAGTTGCAGGGTGGCCATGGCGAGCGTCTGAAGTGGTAAGATCTCCGGCTAAGCGCGTGTCTGTTAAGTCCGTAGGACAATGGATTTCTTAAGTTCAGCCTAACTGAAAATTTAATCACCTTTATTTCGGGTTTAGGTCTAAAATATCCGATGTTATCTTAAATTGCAGCGCAGTATAATTCTCGTGTGAAGTTCAGATTGTTTTCCAGTAGTTGCTTTGTTACTACTTTGTGAGTAAAGTGGAACTACGTGTTGATCAGTAACTCTAACTAAGATCAATCTTAAATGCGAATGCTTGTGTGATTATAACGTCTCGTCTTGACTATATTTTCAATATAGCAACTTTTCTTTATGTTCAGCCCACGTGGGGTGTACTTTGCGAGACCACTACCACGTGCTTATATAACTGTTTGACCCATCAGGTTAATAGTAAGACGTTAGTAACCAGTTCAAGGTTTTTCTTTTGTCAATTGCTTCTCGATCTAATTGATTTTAATTATCAAGATTATTGTGGAGTTGTACGCTTTGTGTAAACCAAGTTGACCACGTGAAGCATGTGGTATAATCATCAAAGTAGCCCTCAGCTATTGTTTTTGCGAAGATTTCACAAAGAGTTAATATGAATTTAGTATACCAGTGTGTGGTAATTACATGACGGACAGGATTGTGGTATGAACGTAATTTCTTTGGGTAAAAACTGAATCTGTTGGTTGTGGTTAATTTCTTCTTGCTTATGTTTCAATGTTCTTCGTGTGTTATTTTATGAATGCAGTGTGGTATTCAGTCTCCCAATCTTGGCTCCATATTTTATGTGTTCCGTAAGATTACAATCTCACATTTTTTCAATCGTAAATAAGGCACCAGCTCAGTTATAACTCACGTATAATATGCTGAAATTTCAATGAACAATCTTAAAATAAATTTCCAAATATAAACTGATTTCTTTCTTTTTATTTAAATTCTCCTTTATATATATATATATATTACCGGTTTTGTATGACTATTAAAAGATTATCATTAATGTTAGTCTGCTTGGTAAACCTAGACTAAATATCTGATGAAACAGTTGCCCAGTAATCCATGGTTAACGTCCCCAGACAGATCACGGCTTTTAACCCACTTTCATTGTCAATTAGCACCGATTTCAGCATACCAAATTAAAGTTACAACATTACACAAATCTGTAGAAACCAAATCCTATTGATATAACAGTGTCCAAAAAATTTTCATAGGTATTGTGATACATTCACGCATTTACATACATTTCATAACTGTTAAAGTACGATTCTTGGTTTCCAACAACCTTTTTCACAAACCAGAGTCCCTAAACACTACTCATTATTCCTTACCTTATTCGTCGACACTTCTTCAATATTTCATCATAACAGCTACGTAGCATAATCAAATAACTCATATAGCATCAGCTTATGATCATAAACGTACCGCAACAGCATAATACACATAGTCATCGTAATAATAACATCATAACACCTCAGTCAACTCTCAAAATCGTCGTAGCTTCCTCCAATAATTAAAAAAAAATTCTCTGCTCATGTCAAAAGTGTCATCTGCCTCAAACGTACTTTAAAAATCGTGATCCCATACCAAATATATCATTCAAAGCTCTCATAATATCACAATGGGTCTGAAAAAATATGAACAGTTCACAAAGTACAAACAAAATACAATTTCGTAAGTGTGAAGTTATACAACGGTGTAATTATGTAAACATGTCACTGATGTAGTAAAAAGAAATGTTTGTCTCTCTCAGTTAAATGATCAGATAGCTGTGTAATTATGTGTTAGAGAAATATGGTACCGATGTGTAAAGTTTTATAAGCAAATACCATATTAGCTAGGGCTCCTTGTGCTTGCCAAACACATGGTACACAAAGTAGGCGTGTACCCCCCTGAGGATTAATGTAATTATACCCTCAGGTTTACAGATTACAGCAATGGAATGAAATGTATTACAGAAAACCTTTGTATCATTGTACTTCAAATATCTTTAAAAATAAATGTTTTAAGTACAAAATTAATCACTCAAATACGTGTACTGTAGCGCTAAACTGTGCGTCATGTTGTAAGATAATCTCTGTGGAAGTCTCGTAGTTATCATCCTCCGAAAGCTAAGTCCTACAGAACTCAATGTACTTACCTCATGATAAACAAAAGTGAAATGCTTTGCGTATAGATATCTTAGTTATTACGCTTATTGTTGTGATGAAGAAAGTACTGTGCTAAAACGTATTGTTGTGCTACGGAAAAGGCTGTCTCCTTGTAGCTATACCACAAAAGTTACTACTAAAAACAGGTTTTACTTTACAGAAGAATTCAGAAAAACTGTGCGGATATAAAACAGATACACCGCAAAAGCAACATTGTAAATTGTCACTCATTAGTAACGTCGTGATATAATCGTGTAGCTGTCACATAAACTAATCACTGTGTCATCTGGTATCTCTCAGAAAGTACTTTAAATCCAGAATGTATTTTCAAGTAAACCAAAATGTTGCATTAAAATCTCGTTAGCAGTACAGGTACATGTTCTAAGTATGTCAGCCTTATGGTCGTTACGTAATCGTGCAACTAACAAGCAAGAATGTACACACATAATAACACTGTGTCGTCTGTTCACTATAACAATGCACTCGCAAAATACTGTCTAAATATGTTCCCTAGGTTCTAGACTGGATAGTGAACTTCAAAACATTGTTGCATGTTAACAGTTTCTAAGTCTGACAAAGCATACTAGAAATGTAAAGTGAAAAGTTATATGGCAGAGACAAAGTTAAAAAGCAGATTATCGTTCAATAAACGGTTTTACATATGAAATGTGGTGTAAACCTTTACTCTTCCTAGTACGCAGAGGTTCAACTTGTATGGAATTATCATGCGGTATACGTCGGTGAGGAATGCTAAAATTTTTCTCAAGGTTAGCGTCTATGTTATTTTTCTCTGAGCCAGCCAGCGCACGCGGCTGCCTGCGGTGCGAGTCATTGTCTGTTCCTTTGTTGGCGCGCATCGTTATTGGGATTAGGTGACCTAGCTTCTATAAATTCCCACTGTCGAAAGTGCCCTGCTCTGTTTGAATCCCGCCAGTTCTGATGAAATTCAGGTCTGTCGTTATGATTATTTCGTCTGTCGTCATGTCAGTAGATTTCATAATTTCATTCT
This sequence comes from Schistocerca cancellata, assembly GCF_023864275.1. Lineage (NCBI taxonomy): Eukaryota > Metazoa > Arthropoda > Insecta > Orthoptera > Acrididae > Schistocerca > Schistocerca cancellata. Next base: position 404,725,092 of record NC_064631.1, read on the forward strand.
TGTCGGTCATGTGGTGGAGAATTTCTTCCTGAATCATAACTGCGCGCTGAACTGTTGCGTCTGAAGTTATTCTGTCTCCCTTGATAATAATTGTTTTGGTTCCATATTGTCTGTTTTTAAGGTAATCTCTGTGATATTCATTACTACGGTAATGCGATCTTTCTCTGTAACTATTATTACTCTGCCAGTGGTTGTCATATGGGTGGTGTCTGTTTTGGTCACGATTTGCGTTGTAAGAATAGACTTGTCGTGTCCAGTTATTGCTTCTGTCGTCACGGAATTGTGATGGATGTGACCTGTAGTGATTGTTTTCCTGTTTTCGCATCCTGCGACTGTCTGTGTCAATTTTTAATTCTTGTAAGAGTCCGTGAAAAGCTTCAATGTCATCTTTGCAACGTCCTGCTAAAATAATATGTCGTAAATGTTCAGGTAATTTGATTAAGCAAATGCGGATGAGTTCTGAGGGGCTGTATGGGTTTGACAGGTACTGATTCTTGTGCAACATGTCTTCAAAATATTTGACAAGACTGGAAAATTCAGATTGTTCAAAGTGTTTCATCATCATGACGCTATGTTTTACTCGGTCTTGTGTAGCTTGAGACCTAAATGCTGAGAGGAACGCATGGTAAAATTCTCCTTCACTGTGACAATCGTGAATGACCGATCACATTCTTACAGCTGGTTCATTCTCCAAGTAGCCACTCATAAATTCTAACCTGTGCTCCAATGACCAGTTGGGAGGAAAACAATGAGAGAATTGATGGCGCCACGCTTGTGGATGAATGTCGTTGGCAGAATTCTTAAACGTTTTGAATTTACGTGTAGTAATGAACAGCTTATAGTCAAAATCATCGTGTCGGCGAGTAGCATATCGGTCATTGTTACGTCGTGTCGGCGGTTCCGTCTCAAAATTCGGTGCACCTTGCCAATTTCTTTCATTATTTCTGATATGCCCTGTGTTATTATTTTGTAGCTTTTCCGTATTTCTAAGTTCCTCTTCCCGTGTTGGAGCGCGAGTGTCCTCTGAAACATGAAATTTTTGTATTACTTGTGCCAACTGATCTTGTACTTCCTGGATTTCTCTTTTGTATTGCGTATTAATTTGATTCTGATTTTGTTTGAATTTCTTAATTTGTTCATACTCTTCTGTGTCAGTGATGGCTACAGGTCTTGTTTCATTCAGATCATCATCTACCTTTGCAGATAAGTTAGTGAACTGATCCGAAAGTTCAGCTACTTTCTCCCATAGTGTACTCATTTCCTCAGTGTGTTTTTCTGAACCAAGTTTCAGAGTGTCCATTTGTGTTGAAATCGTATCTACTGTGTCCTTTAAGTTGCATAACCGAATCGGTAGATGCAACTGAGTCAATTTTAGCTTGCAAGGTGTCGTGATTTTCATGAACAGTAGTTTGCAGTTCTTTTATGGCTGCATCGTGATTCTGTAATGCATTTTCATGACGCAAAAAAATAGGTTGGAAATGCTCACAAATTTGTGTTTTTACGTCATTACAGACTTTTTGACATTTCGATTCGATTTTATGTAACTCAGTAGTTAAATCTTCACGTGTTTGTTCAAGTGTGGTGTCTAACTTTTGAAGATTTTGTTCCATTGCGTCTAACTTTTGAAGATTCTGTTCCATTGTGTTTAACTTTTGAAGATTTTGTTCCATTGTGTCTAACTTTCGAAGATTTTGTCCCATTTGTTTCTGATTTTGTTCAAGCGTTGTGTCTAAGTTTTGTAGCCTTTGTCCCATTTGTTGCATTAACTGTAATAACAGTGCACTGGTGTCTGAAACATGTTCCTCAGTGCTATTCGGCAGTGCATTTGAACCGGCAATATTCGCATTTTGAAAAGCAGAAAATGTGTCTTGATTTATTTGAGAAAACGGTGAGGACGCAAAACCTGAATCTACAGTATTTGCAAAATTGTGCCCTGTCATTTCGGATTCCTGAGGCGAGCTGTTGCCGATCGATCGATCGATAATGCTTCCCTGTTCACTAATTGTTTCACTGCCTACGCCATTGTTTGCCGCCCGCTCCATTTCCCTATGCACAATTACCAAATTACTATGTTGAACATTAATTAATTCATTACACGGTGGCGCTAACACACTGCTTTTGTCTTCAATGTCATTTCTCAGTTTACTTTGGAGCCTGGTATTACGTTTTTCACACGCCATTATTGTCACAATATTTCACACGACAACACAGAAAAACACAATTTGAAGAGCAAAAATAGGGGAACACATTAACATAGCACTGAAAATAATATCTAGTTAATTGCAAGTGCAGCTGCGAAATACTTGGTGCAAATCTACATGCATGCCACAACTGTTTTACTGTACAACAATGAAAGACTGCAACTACGAAGGAGATTCACTCTACAATTACGCGCTAGCAATAAACAAAAGCTACACTAATTACACAAACTACAAGAAAAAATCAGAAGATTCCAGTGAGGTATCCTCGGCTAAGGGTCGACATATGAAACGTCCCCTTAGAAAAATTATACATGACTCTGCTTAAACCCAGCCCGCAGCTCGGCCCGCATCTCGTGGTCGTGCGGTAGCGTTCTCGCTTCCTACGCCCGGGTTCCCGGGTTCGATTCCCGGCGGGGTCAGGGATTTTCTCTGCCTCGTGATGGGTGGGTGTTGTGTGTTGTCCTTAGGTTAGTTAGGTTTAAGTAGTTCTAAGTTCTAGGGGACTGATGACCATAGATGTTAAGTCCCATAGTGCTCAGAGCCATTTGAACCATTTTTTGTGCTTAAACTGACACACAATATTTTTAGCGCAACGCAATCTGACTTTCAAAAATCCCTACAAAAGAATGGCCCTGACTAACATTAACCTATACGTTTCACAAATCACTTACCTCACCAAAAATCTTCATTACTCGAACTACTGCAATACAGCGAGCGCCACTACTGCCAGCTAAATAAAAGATTCAACCTACGGAAGGCACTAACTACTGATAGGCATAGTTAGCAAATGAAAGACTTTAATAGAGAACAAACAATGTATTTACCTCAATAGTGTTCAAAAGTCATAATGTATATAGCAGTTCATGATATCCAGTATTGCAAATTTCAAAACTCCGCTATCTCTCCCCTCACATCCACCACTGCTGGCGGCTCACCTCCAGCTGCGCAACGCTACGCGCTGTTCATATCCAGCTGCCCAACACTACAATTGTAGACAACAATGCAAACTAGCCACAGACTGCACACAGCACAGCCAGTGATTTTCATACAGAGTGCTACGTAACGTTGCCAATAAGAAAACATAAACAGCCTACTAACAATTTAGATAAGATATCTGTATGGTTCGAAAAGTGGCAATTGACCCTGAGTAAAGAAAAGAGTGAAGTTATTCACAAGAGTACTAAAAGAACTCAGCTAAATTTCGATTACGCGATAAGTCACAAGAATCTGAGGGTTGTAAATTCAACTAAATACTTAGGGATTACAACTACAAATAACCTAAACTGGAACGATCACATAGATAATATAGTGGGTAGAGAAAACCAGAGACTGCGACTCATTGGCAGAACACTTGGAAGGTGCAACAGGTCTACCAAAAAGACTGCTTACACTACACTTGTCCGCCCTATTCTGAAGCATTGCTGTGAGGTGTGGGATCCGCATCGGGTGGGACTGACGGATGACATCGGAAAAGTACAAAGCAGGGCAGCTCGTTCTGTATTATCGTGAAATAGGGGAGATAGTGACACAGACATGATACGTGACGTGGAGTGGCAATCATTAAAACAAAGGCGTTTTTCGTTACGGCGGGATATTTTCATGAAATTTCAAGCACCAGTTTTCTCCTCCGATTGTGAAAACATTTTGTTGGCACCCACCTACATAGGGAGAAATGATCATCACGATAAAATAAGAGAATCAGTGCTCGCACAGAAAAATTTAAGTGCTCGTTTTTCCCGCGTGCCGTTCGAGAGTGGAACGGTAGAGAGACAGCATGAAAGTGTTTCATTGAACCCTCTGCCAGGCACTTTATTGTGAATAGCAGAGTAATCACGTAGATGTACACTCCTGGAAATTGAAATAAGAACACCGTGAATTCATTGTCCCAGGAAGGGGAAACTTTATTGACACATTCCTGGGGTCAGATACATCACATGATCACACTGACAGAACCACAGGCACATAGACACAGGCAACAGAGCATGCATAATGTCGGCACTAGTACAGTGTATATCCACCTTTCGCAGCAATGCAGGCTGCTATTCTCCCATGGAGACGATCGTAGAGATGCTGGATGTAGTCCTGTGGAACGGCTTGCCATGCCATTTCCACCTGGCGCCTCAGTTGGACCAGCGTTCGTGCTGGACTTGCAGACCGCGTGAGACGACGCTTCATCCAGTCCCAAACATGCTCAATGGGGGACAGATCCGGAGATCTTGCTGGCCAGGGTAGTTGACTTACACCTTCTAGAGCACGTTGGGTGGCACGGGATACATGCGGACGTGCATTGTCCTGTTGGAACAGCAAGTTCCCTTGCCGGTCTAGGAATGGTAGAACGATGGGTTCGATGACGGTTTGGATGTACCGTGCACTATTCAGTGTCCCCTCGACGATCACCAGTGGTGTACGGCCAGTGTAGGAGATCGCTCCCCACACCATGATGCCAGGTGTTGGCCCTGTGTGCCTCGGTCGTATGCAGTCCTGATTGTGGCGCTCACCTGCACGGCGCCAAACACGCATACGACCATCATTGGCACCAAGGCAGAAGCGACTCTCATCGCTGAAGACGACACGTCTCCATTCGTCCCTCCATTCACGCCTGTCGCGACACCACTGGAGGCGGGCTGCACGATGTTGGGGCGTGACCGGAAGACGGCCTAACGGTGTGCGGGACCGTAGCCCAGCTTCATGGAGACGGTTGCGAATGGTCCTCGCCGATACCCCAGGAGCGACAGTGTCCCTAATTTGGTGGGAAGTGGCGGTGCGGTCCCCTACGGCACTGCGTAGGATCCTACGGTCTTGGTGTGCATCCGTGCGTCGCTGGTGTCCGGTCCCAGGTCGACGGGCACGTGCACCTTCCGCCGACCACTGGCGACAACATCGATGTACTGTGGAGACCTCACGCCCCACGTGTTGAGCAATTCGGCGGTACGTCCACCCGGCCTCCCGCATGCCCACTATACGCCCTCGCTCAAAGTCCGTCAACTGCACATACGGTTCACGTCCACGCTGTCGCGGCATGCTACCAGTGTTAAAGACTGCGATGGAGCTCCGTATGCCACGGCAAACTGGCTGACACTGACGGCGGCGGTGCACAAATGCTGCGCAGCTAGCGCCATTCGACGGCCAACACCGCGGTTCCTGGTGTGTCCGCTGTGCCGTGCGTGTGATCATTGCTTGTACAGCCCTCTCGCAGTGTCCGGAGCAAGTATGGTGGGTCTGACACACCGGTGTCAATGTGTTCTTTTTTCCATTTCCAGGAGTGTAGATGTAGATCTAGTGTGATGTGTGGCACCATCAAAAGAATCCTCCGGGCAAAAGTATGAAAGCACATACTGCCAGAATTTTACAAATTTGTTTCATTCCCTGTGGACCCCATGGAAGTGAGAACTGGACTGTGAACTTCAGAACACATCATACAAAGACTCAAGGTAGCTGAGATGAGGTGTTTGAGAACAATCCATGGAGTAACAGAAGAGAAGGGTTAAAGAATGAGATCACGCGGGAAAATATAAGAACTTACAACTTAAATGAAAAGATTAAGAAGTAAAGAAAACGATGGAAAAATATAGAGAAATAATGGGCGATGAACGTGATCCGAAGCAACTGCTACTGTGCATCACTGAATGAAAAGCAACATTGATAAATCCTAGGGAAAAATTATCAAGAAGACACGACGGGTTTAATGTTTGAGGGAGAATAACAACAATAACAACAACAACAACAACAGTACCCCACAGACCTTGTTATGGTATCATATATCCTCCCCCTTTCCTTTATTCCCACCATTCCTGTTCCACTGTCAAATGGTACACTGGAAACCTCTGAATAAAACTGGACTTCTCTGAGTTTCCAGCTTTATTGACAGAAAAGGAAGTTAAGAGTATTATCCATAAGAACCAGTACCTGAGTTTTGCATATTACCACATGTCGAAAAGTTTGGAGATTCAGTATTTGATATGTAGCTTATCATAGGACATTTCGATTGGTCATTGAGGTAAATAACAATATAATTATTAAATTTTTTCTTTTCATGTATGCTATAAAGTATTTCTAGTATCTTTATCTTCAGTATGTGTTTCTGATATACCGAATTAGTGAACATGTTATTAATAATTTTGTTTGGACAGACTGAAATGTGTGTCATTGCTATAACTCATCACAACCTGACATCGATTCATTTTTGCCATTATTTCATGTTTAATTTTTTTGAAAGTGTATTGGGCATATTTCCTTGGAGGAAAACTTTGCGCTTTTTTTATTGGGAAGGTGTTCTCCTGGAGTAGTCTCTGGTTCCTCTTTGTTGGGAGGAGGCAGTCAGTGAATCTCGTTAGGAAGGGCAAGGTTTCCTTGGGAGATGAGCAGGCTTCATGGAAGTAAATCTGTGGCCTGCTTCATACTTTGAAATAAAGGTATCTCGTGCTATGTCAGGGAGCTGGGCACTTCCTGGCAGGGTCGCCATTCCAAGATGCTACTCCAGGCGGTGTAAAATGAATGTGCGAACGGAAAAAACTGGGTGCGAAAATGAAGATTTGGCCCTGTCTGACTACCCCATGAAGCAGATCTTAGATTGGCTCTAAGCACTATGGGACTAAACATTTGAGGTCATCAGTCCCCTAGACTTAGAACTACTTAAACCTAACTAACACACACATCTGTGCCCGAGACAGGATTCGAACCTGCGATCATAGCAGCAGTGTGATTCTGGACTGAAGTGTCTAGAACTGCTTGGCCACTGCAGCTGGCCAGATCTTAGGATCTCTTAATGGTGATATCTCCTCCTTCTTGCTCTTTAACCTATAAATTACAACCTAAACATAAATGAATGATTAAGGGAACTAGTAACTATAAAATGATAAATGCTGTTTCTGCTTGTACATTTATTGTATATTAAAACCCCTTTATATTACAAATGTTTATAAGTCAATGTCCAATGGACATAAAGAGACACAAATGAATTTCCTAACTAATACTATTGATCAATTGCCCAAATCTGCCTCGTTTTATGGCTACATGATCTAATACAAATAACGCGAGATGACTGATATCATCTACGTACCAAACACTAGAAGACACTACTTTCAAAGATGATCTACAGTGGTGTGCAAACCAAATGAAAACAAAATTTAGGTGATCACGGCTGTTTAGCTTTATAGCCGTAATAATCCGCAGCAACTAGCAATATCACCATATGTACTGCGTCCGGTGCTTCGGAGTGATGGTTCTCGTACACGTCTGCGATGACGGAACAACTCCAGCTACAAAATACATAAAAAACCTCATTCAAAACTAGGACGGCAGAAGACGGTCCTCCGACTAGTATAATCTAATACTGTCTTTTCCTCGCTGTGTTCTACAGACAAGAAACGTGAACTCCCAGGCACAGGGATGGAGTTCAGATAACGTCTCAACGTGAGTATAGGCAGAAGTGCTCCCAACCACTACCTGGAGGCGAAGTCCAGTATTGCATAAGTTTGCAACTGTACAGTGCCTATCTGTTCTAACTATAAAATCTCCTGAGAGCAAAGACAGCAAGTCCGCCTATACCTACAAAAGCTGATACTGAGCGACCGTCAAACCCGGGTGCTCAAAACAGAAGACATCTTCTCTCCACCGCTGACTTCCCAGCAAAGATCGGCTCCTCTCCCTCGTAACTCAGAAGGCGAATCATATTCTCGAAACCACGGAATATTCTCCGTCTCTACAGATTCTTCCGAGCGCCGACCAACCATATTTTAGTCTTTTGTTGTCCAGCGCGGAAAGTTTACGAGGAAATACCTATACTCATACTTCTCAGAGTAAAAATCCTTGGAAATAACCCAACCTATGATTTCCGAGGTAATGCTTCCTCGTTCCCCTCTGCTGCGTTCAAGATTTTCAGAGTTTCCGAAGTATTGTCCAGTTAACCTGCCGACCACGCTACAACACCGGCCGGCCGCCGCTGTATAGCGCTTCAGCGGTCAGGTGCCCAGACCGTCCGTCTTGGCACTGTGTGAAGCAGGACCAACATACATGTGTGGGCTTTTCCACCCAGGGCTTGAGTTACGCCTGCTGTTTCATTTCAACTGGCGTTCCAACCTCTAGTGGTATAGGCAATCAGTCATTACGCCGTTTTGATAATAAAGACACTCCATCACCTTCCCTGGAATAAGCATTAACAATTAAATTACGAGGTGTATGTGACAATGTCAGTCTTCTTTAAATATTCATATATACGATGTACAACCTACCAAATTATACCTAATTCCGGTTGTAATTCACGGCAAGGTTTGTAGATGAGTGCTTGTAAGGTGCGAAGTTTAGTCACTTTATAGCTTTTGTCTTTCAACCCCTGAATGGAAGGAGCTGTGCCACCATTCCCATCCACATACACTAATTCAGCAGGACAGTTTTGCCTATTCCATTCAAACTCAAACATTTAGTGTATGTGTCGAATGAAATTAAGTCGTCCCACTACCGTGCTTGATACAGAGAGCCGAACAATCGCTGGAACACGGCTTCACCCTAGTAACAAACTTTTATTTGTTATATTATGTTTTGTATACCAAGAGAGGGAAATTCGTACAATGATCATCTTTTTTATGAAATAAGCGATACTCTCATCTATCACATTCGTAACAGCATTGAGTTGTCCATACCCTATACATTTTTTTTCATAAAAGTGGACATTTGTGAAAGGAGATATATGTTTTGTGGTCCTTCGATCGCCACCATGCATGAGCGTCAGTCATCTCCCGGCCATAGTTTAGTGTTAATGGATGGACGGTTAGCTGACTTTCGGGAGATGTCACAACTGCGATGGCATGATCCATTTTCTGAGCAGCTCGCTACTTGCTTACTTTGACGCACAACATGTGTTGCTTAGTTTGGTTATAGTGTGTGGCATCTAGTTGTATTGTCGACTTTGATTTTGCAAGCTCCCCAAATGAGCAGATACATCTTATTGCGCATTCTCCATGCAGTCTTCCACACTTTTTGGTACGCTCGCACAGTGTTAGTGTTATTTTGTAATTTGATTTGGGTTTTAGAGAACTTCACTCTCAGTCAGTTTTTATTTTTTGTGAGTCATTATTGAAAATAAATATCTGTTAATCTGAGTCTTGACTCAGATTCCAACATCATTTACGTTTCATGTAACTTATCGATGGTTAGGTGACCCCCTAGTAATAAATATAATCTGGTGCAGACCTAACTTTGTCCTTCTCATTGTGATGCCATTGTCGTTGTGCGTAGTGGCCAAACTGAATGGTCAGTTATATTAAGAGTTCAGAGGATCGAAAATTTGCTTTACAAACAGCGGTACATTCATGCTTCCTTTTCCTGGTCCAGAACAGGGACGCAACTTTCATGTTGGCCCTTATCCAGGTTGTTACTTTTTTTTGCATTCTGCAGTTAGGACGGCATAGCAAGACATATCTTGATGGTGCAAAAAGTTGTAGCAACTATTTTTGTCCAGTTCCGTAGGTTTCACATTAATTTGTAGCTACAGTTCATGTGAACTATTTGTTATAGGAGCAGTGAAATGATGACTAAACAACCATCTCAGTCGGACAATGGAATGGTTCCATTCAAAAGAATCACCACAGCCATTAAGACATTTATGCCACTGGGATACGAGGTGATCAATTCCTGCTTCGTAGAATATGGTCTACCAGTGAGGGAACACACCTGCTCTTGCACTTACTCATCTGACTGTAACCAATGTCCATGCAACTCTTTCTTGAGGTCGTCACCGATGTGAAATCACATAGTGGAAGATTTAGGCTGTACTGAGGATGTTCCAGTGCTTCCCAACCAAATTGCAGAAGCGTAGCCTTCTTTGATTGTCAGTGCGGGAGTGGGCGTTGTTGTGCAACAGATGATTCCGTCCGACAGAATTCCTGGTTGCTTCGACTTTATGGCATGTTGCAGTTTCTGCAAAGCGTCTTCATAGTTTTCTCCATTTATTGCAGTTCCACGCTCAGGGAACTTGATGAGCAGAGGGCCTCTGCAGTAGAAGAAGGAGGCTGCCATTTCCTTACCAGACTTATGTAAACTGCTTTCGATTTCTTTGCTGGGGGGATGTGGGATGTTTCCACTCTTGGCTTTGCCGTTTATCCTCGGGATCGAAATGGTGACACGACATAATGTCATTATGACCTCCTTTTTCTATTTCAGGCCCCGCTGCTTGTCAAGTTCCTCGAAAGTGGAAGAAAATTAATGTGAAGACCTATGAAGGTGCTCTGCAGAATCTAAAATCTATCAAAAATCAAAATGTCTGGGAAAGCTGTTGGGTGCAATCATCCTTTTGCACGTTAATGCCCTCCGCCACACTACCATTCAGACAAAGGCTGTGTTTCAGTAATTTAGTTGGAAAACACTGCAACATCTTTTGTACAGCACAGATCTTTCACCATGTGATTTTCACTCCGTTGACGATTTGGAGAAAGACATGCATGGGTGTTCACTTGCACGAGGAACTGCGAGAGTGGGTACGATTGTGGATCCGCCAGCGCTCAGCACTTCCTACAAAACATGAATTGGTCATCTTGTCTCCCAGTGGAATACCTGACGCAACATTTGTGGTGGTTACTTTTGAATGGAATCATTCCGTGGTCCCGTTGGTTTGGATGCTCAGTTTTCATTTGAACGCCGGTCGTGTTTATAACGTACTTTTTTGTGTATGTGCCTGTAATTTGGGGGGATTTTATTGAAAAACATTGCAGTGCAAATGAAAATTTTTTATTGTATTACGTGCGAAGGCTTTTTCCTACTCAAGATCATTCTCTGATGTTAATTTTGTGATAGCAGTAATTAATTTTGCAACAGATCCTGAATTCATTATTATTGTACATGGATGGGCTTGTTGAGCACAACCTAGAGTAGCAAGGCGAATTCTTATCCAGTAGGATACAATGGAATCAGAGGAAGATGTGTGAGGATTTTCTGTAGGGGAGGCGTCAGCAGAAGTAACGTTGCCTGAAACTCAAGAAATTACACTGAAAGATGAACGATGGGACTCTAGTGACGCTTGCAAAACGGAATCGACTTTTGCAAAAAGCAGATTGAATTTCAGAAACACTGGAGATATTCGAATCTGGGCAGAATAATAGCTAAAAATAGCCAAATCAGATAGGAAAGAAATACATGATACTATTTGTAGTATCGTTCCCAGAAGCGATCGCGGTCCTCTGGTTTGGAGCCGAGTAGAAGGCTTAAACCAGAGGCTCAGACGACTCTGCAGAGATCTGGGGTGCAAATTTCTCGACCTCCGCTATCGGATGGAGAAATGTAGGGTCCCCCTGAATAGGTCAGGCGTGCACTACACGCAGGAAGCGGCTACAAGGCCAGCGGAGTACGTGTGGAGTGCAACATGTGGGTTTTTTAGGTTAGAGAATTCCCTCACTAGGCCCGACGAGACGCCTCCTGAGACGCGGCAAGCTAGGAGTAGGCAAAATGCAACAGGGAATAACAATATTAAAGTGCTGATAGTAAACTGCAGGAGCTTCTATAGAAAGGTCCCAGAACTGCTCTCATTAATAAACGGTCATAATGCCCATATAGTACTAGGCACAGAAAGTTGGCTGAAACCAGGCGTAAATAGTAATGAAATCCTAAACTCAGATTGGAATGTATACCGCAGAGACAGGCTGGACAGTGAAGGGGGAGGCGTGTTTATAGCGATAAGAAGTGCAATAGTATCGAAGGAAATTGACGGAGATCCGAAACGTGAAATAATTTGGGTGAAGGTCACGGTTAAAGTAGGCTCAGACATGCTAATTGGATGTGTCTATAGGCCCCCTGGCTCAGCAGCTGTTGTGGCTGAGTACCTGAAGGACAATTTGGAAAATATTTCGAGTAGATTTCCCCACCATGTTATAGTTCAGGGTGGAGATTTTAATTTGCCGGATATAGACTGGGAGACTCAAACGTTCATAACGGGTGGCAGGGACAAAGAATCCAGTGAAATTTTTTTAAGTGCTTTATCTGAAAACTACCTTGAGCAGTTTAGAGAACCGACTAGTGGCGATAACATATTAGACCTTCTGGTGACAAACAGACCCGAACTATTTGAAACAGTTAACGCACAACAGGGAATCAGCGATCATAAAGCGGTTACGGCATCGATGATTTCAGCCGTAAATAGATATATTAAAAAAAGGAGGAAGATTTTTCTGTTTAGCAAAAGTGACAAAAAGTAGATTACGGAGTACCTGACGGCTCAACACAAAAGTTTTGTCTCAAGTACAGATAGTGTTGAGGATTAGTGGACAAAGTTCAAAACCATCGTACAATATGCGTTAGATGAGTATGTGCCAAGCAAGATCGTAAGAGATGGAAAAGATCCACCGTGGTACAACAACCGAGTTAGAAAACTGCTGCGGAAGCAAAGGGAACTTCACAGCAAACATAAACATAGCAAAAGCCTTGCAGACAAACAAAAATTACGCGAAGAGAAATGTATTGTGAGGAGGGCTATGCGAGAGGCGTTCAATGAATTCGAAAGTAAAGTTCTATGTATTGACTTGGCAGAAAATCCTAAGAAATATTGGTCTTATGTCAAAGCGGTAGGTGGATCAAAACAAAATGTCCAGACGCTCTGTGACCAAAATGGTACTGAAACAAAGGATGACAGACTAAATGTATTTTTCCAAACCTGTTTCACAGAGGAAGACTGCACTGTAGTTCCTTCTCTAGATTGTCGCACAGATGACAAAATGGTAGATATCGAAATAGACGACAGAGGTACAGAGAAACAATTAACATCGCTCAAAAGAGGAAAGGCAGCTGGACCTGATGGGATACCAGTTCGAGTGTACACATACTACGCGAAGGAACTTGCCCCCCTTCTTACAGCGGTGTACCGTAGGTCTCTAGAAGAGCGTAGCATTCCAAAGGATTGTAAAAGACCACAGGTCATCCCCGTTTTCAAGAAGGGACGTCGAACAGATGTGCAGAACTATAGACCTATATCTCTAACGTCGATTAGTTGTAGAATTTTGGAACACGCATTATGTTCGAGTATAATGACTTTTCTGGAGACTAGAAATCTACTCTGTAGGAATGACCATGGGTTTCGGAAAAGACGGTCGTGTGAAACCCTGCTCGCGCTATTCGTCCACGAGACTCAGAAGGCCATAGACACGGGTTCACAGGTAGATGCCGTGTTTCTTGACTTCCGCAAGGCGTTCGATACAGTTCCCCACAGTCATTTAATGAACAAAGTAAGAGCATATGGACTGTCAGACCAATTGTGTGATTGGATTGAAGAGTTCCTAGATAACAGAACGCCGCATGTCATTCTCAATGGAGAGAAGACTTCCGAAGTAAGAGTGATTTCAGGTGTGCCGCAGGGGAGTGTCGTAGGACCGTTGCTATTCACAATATACATAAATGACCTTGCGGACGACATCGGAAGTTCACTGAGGCTTTTTGCGGATGATGCTGTGGTATATCGAGAGGTTGTAACATTGGAAAATTGTACTGAAATGCAGGAGGATCTGCAGCGAATTGACGCATGGTGCAGGGAATGGCAACTGAATCTCAATGTAGATAAGTGTAATGTGCTGCGAATACATAGAAAGATACATCCCTTATCATTTAGCTACAATATGGCAGGTCAGCAACTGGAAGCAGTTAATTCCATAAATTATCTGGGAGTACGCATTAGGAGTGAATTAAAATGGAATGATCATATAAAGTTGATCGTTGGTAAAGCAGATGCCAGATTGAGATTCATTGGAAGAATCCTAAGGAAATGCAATCTGAAAACAAAGGAAGTAGGTTACAGTACGCTTGTTCGCCCATTGCTTGAATACTGCTCAGCAGTGTGCGATCCGTACCAGATAGGGTTGATAGAAGAGATAGAGAAGATCCAACGGAGAGCAGCGCGCTTCGTTACAGGATCATTTAGTAATCGCGAAAGCGTTACAGAGATGATAGATAAACTCCAGTGGAAGACTCTGCAGGAGAGACGCTTAGTAGGTCGGTACGGGCTTTTGTTGAAGTTTCGAGAACATACCTTCACCGAAGAGTCAAGCAGTATATTGCTCCCTCCTACGTATATCTCGCGAAGAGACCATGAGGATAAAATCAGAGAGATTAGAGCCCACACAGAAGTATACCGACAATCCTTCTTTCCACGAACAATACGAGACTGGAATAGAAGGGAGAACCGATAGAGGTACTCAAGGTACCCTCCGCCACACACCGTCAGGTTGCTGCGGAGTATGGATGTAGATGTAGATGTAGAATGCCAAATCAGACAGAAAACAAAGAAAGGAAAGAAATGAAAGAGAGAGACAGGAAAGCAGAGGAGAGAGATAAGAAAACTGAAGCAGGTAGAAACGAAGTGCAGGAGAGAGATAGGAAGGTGGAAGCAGTCTGCGAAATGGCCAAAGCAGATGGAAAATAATTATGGGAAAAGATGAGAGACTTAGACAGAAATCTTGATTGCCGATTGAGCTCAGTGGACGAAGCTGCTGGCCAAGGGCCGGCCCGAGTGGCCGAGCGGTTCTAGGCACTACAGTGTGGAACCGCGCGACTGCTACGGTCGCAGGTTCGAATCCTGCCTCGGGCGTGGATGTGTGTGATGTCCTTAGGTTAGTTAGGTTTAAGTAGTTCTAAGTTCTAGGGGACTGATGACCACAGAAATTAAGTCCCATAGTGCTCAGAGCCATTTGAACCATTTTTGCTGGCCAAGGAAACAGATACAATGGAAAGTAATATGACCCGGTGGCCCATGCCGAGGTAGATTTGAAGAAAGTTGAGGGAACATCTCGTTTTCTCAGAGAGTGCAGAATGTAGAGGAAATTAACTCCTAAATAGTTTAAAGAGTGCAGACTCTTGGGCTACGACCTGAATCTACAGCTATAGAACCAGTTAAACTCGCAGAATCTGACTAAATTACTTTGCTCAAATGTGATGCTGAGTTTCTAAGGAGGTAATGAGTGACCACAAGATGTGGCGCCATTATTGGTCATAGCAGAGAGTACGCCGAGGCCAATAATGAGCGGCGCAGTTGTGAAAATTTGCAGCCTAGGGACGCACATACAGCAACGCAAGACGGAGCTAGTGAGAATTGTGTGCAGCACCAGGTTCTACATCTGTCAACGAGCAAGACTACGATGACAAACATTTCTTCTTGCTGATGAAATTCCTCACTTATAGCACAAGTGGAGACCTGTTGATCAAAACATGGATTGGGCAGTTCAAAGACAGCCCGCCAAACTGGGCACATGAGTAGAGGTGTAACTGCAGAAGTGTTGCCAGTCATAAGGTACTGTACAAGTGTCACAGAATTTCAGTTGCAAACCATGAAGCTGTACTGACTCACAGCTGAAGAAAACATAGTGCGTCTGCTTCATAGGAGCTCCGCCACGGCAGCAACTCATTCTGAAACCTATTCATTGTACATCGACGAGATTCTAAAAATGAGCCGATTCAGTTAGTGATTAACACAATGCCAACAGAATATAAGAGATCCCTGCCCTCTGTTGGAAAGAGTGATCTACAGGCACTGAAGTTAATACTAAGAGAGCTCGCTGAGTATGTGAGGGATGATAAGAGAGTGGATAACGTAACAGGAAGGTATCAGTGTGGGAAGTCATGGGAGACTGAGCATGTGAATAGTAACGTTGGGAAAAGCAGCAACAGCAGCTGGCATCAAAATCAGAGGCCTAGTTGGCAAAACAAGAGAGTCGGGCACTACAACGAGACACCCTGTTTGGAAAAGTGGTATTGTAGGACAGCCCAGGAAGCGGAAAAAAAGAGCAGAGAGCAGCGGAAATAGCAGACATATAAAATTGAGGTTCAGACTGAAGTCAACAAGCTTGACGGCAGATTGCGCCAAAAACAAATGCAGGTGGGGGTGAAGCCTATACTCTGTCTTAATGTACGGTGAGGTCAGAGATGACCTGTTGGCCACAATGGACAACGCTGAAATAACGGTGTGTCCCGTCATACATATTAAAATGGGTAAAGCTCTTATTTGTGTTTACCAATAAGCTTTTATGCAATTTTTCATCAGGACTCTTGAGTTTGCTTCAGTCTGTATATGTGTTTCTTTACGAAATTTTAAGGGTAAAAGTTTGCGTATGGCATTAGTACAAGATGCATTTCTCTAATCTCCTTTTTGGTTGACATGACTGTCTGTGCATACATGTTTTTACCTGCCTCTCAATTGCATATTCCATGAGTATAGTACATCAGTTTCATTGATGTATTAGATGATGAAGTGCAGCTAGAGTCAGTGAGCATTCCCGGTGGATCCTGACCATACATATGATGTTTTATTTAGTTGTCTTGATGGCAAAGTATTTTGATCAAGACAATTATATAAAAAATTTACTTATCCTACGATCTCTCTGCTAATGGTAATTTAATTTCAATTTCTATACATATGGTTTTTCTGTGTCAGAACTGTTGATGCTGTAAGACAACAAAATGTGATGCATCATTCCCCTAAAATTGTATTTCTTGTTTTTTATGCCTTACCTTACTTTCTTTCAGCTGTCTGTCCACTTTATGTTTTTTATTGTGGGATAGTATGTCTTTCTTTGAGGAAAACATTATTTTCTGCCAGTGGTTTATTGTTCTAAAGGGTGTACCAAATCGTGTTGTGGTGTGAGAGGTGACTTTAGTGTGTGGTACGGGGAGAATTTATGGATGTTATGGTGTGCCTAGTCAGTGAACGCACTCCGGACATTATTATGAGATTTTTTTGGCTCACTGACAACTGCAAATTACGCCCTGGGGAATTTGCCGAGTTATTTTGAGGATTTGTCAGACTCCAGCTTTTGCCAACAGTTCGTTGAGCGATCCTGACCACACTAACGTTAGGAATTTTGTATTCCTCTGTGTCGTTTTCGTACATTCATCAGCCTGCACTGCTGGAACGTGTTGTCTAATTTTGATCACACCGTCCGGTCTGAACTTTCTATGGATAGCTCACATATGACTTAGGCCATCAGATGGACAGACGTAAGATAGAACATCAGTAGTTTCTTAAACTTAAGAACTTTGAGGCTAATGAGATTTGCGTAAGATATTGAGTAACGAGTCTGACTATGTCAGAATCTGCACTTAATTTTGCTGTGGAAACCATGATCTGTTTTTCTTCGATTTGCGAGTAAATGAATTGAACTAAGACATTAGCCTAATGTACTTTTATATTAAATTTTCCCCAGTGGCGCAGTCGTGTTTATTCTAATGTCCAATCATTGCGATATATAAAGAAAGAACTATCATGTGCAGGGGGCATCAATGTGAGTTCACTGTAGCCCCTCAAACCACTGTAGCAACCATAGACCTGGTGTAACAAGAAACGCGATTCATTAGACAGGCGACACGTTTCTATTGATCCACGGTGAAAACTCAGTGATGTTGTGCCCGCTGCAATCATAACTGACGATGTCGTTGGGTAAACACAGGAACACTTAGGGGTTATCTGATGTGGAGCTCCATGTTCTACAATGGCCTTTGAGCAGTGTGCTCGGACACACTTGTGCCTGCACCAGCACTGTACCCTGTTGTCAGATCTGCCACACGTTGCTACCTACCTTGGATTACACAGTGAGGGATCCTCCACCTCTGTGTTTTGTGATGAGATGTGTTCGTCCAATAACTCGTTATTTCACCATCCTTCAACCACTTTCCACAGGTGCTCACGACAGGAGTACATCAACAGGCGAGGAGCTTCACCATTTCAGAGATTCTCGTTTCCAGTCTCAGTACCACAACAATGTGCCTTCGTCAAAACCGCTTTTATCAGTGGATATCCACATTTGTAGCCCTTATCTTTGCAATAATGACTGCCCATTCGTCTCTCTTCCTCTTACATTCTTTCCTTACTGCGTCACATGCCCGCGACAACACCAGGAGGCGTTCAACCTCGCAGTGGGCATAAAGTTTTTACTCATCATGTACACTACTGGCCATTAAAATTGCTACATCACGAAGATGACGTGCTACAGACGCGAAATTTAACCGACAGGAAGAACATGCTGTGATATGCAAATGATTAGATTTTCAGAGCATTTACACAAGGTTGGCGCCTTCGGCGACACCTACAACGTGCTGAAGTGAGGAAAGTTTCCAACCGATTTCTCATACACAAACAGCAGTTGACCGGCATTGCCTGGTGAAACGTTGTTGTGATGCCTCGTGTAAGGAGAAGAAATGCGTACTATCACATTTCCGATAAAGTTCGTATTGTAGACTATCGCGATTTCGGTTTATGGTATCGCGAAATTGCTGCTCGGGTTGGTCGAGATCCAATGACTGTTAGCAGAATCTGGAATCGGTGGGTTCAGGAGGGTAATAAGGAACGCCGTGCTGGATCCCAACGCCCTCGTATCACTAGCAGTCGGGATGATGTAACGGATCGTGCAGCCACGTCTCGATGCCTGAGTCAACAGATGGCGACGTTTGCATGACAACAACCATCTGCACAAACAGTTCGACGACGTTTGCAGCAGCGTGGACTATCAGCTCGGAGACCATGGCTGCGGTTACCCTTGACTCTGCACCATAGATAGGAGCGCGTCAACGACGAACCTGGGTGCACGAATGGCAAAACGTCATTTTTTCGTATGATTCCAGGTTCTGTTTACAGCATCATGACGGTCGCATCAGTGTTTGGCGACATCGCCGTTAACGCACGTTGGAAGCGTGTATTCGTGATGGCATGAGGTGCTATTGGTTACACGTCTCGGTCACCTCTTGTTTGCACTGACGGCACTTTTAACAGTGGACGTTACATTTCAGATGTGTTACGACCCGTGGCTCTACCCTTCATTCGATCCCTGCGAAACCCTATATTTCAGCAGGATAATGCACGACCGCATGTTGCAGATCCTGTACGGGCCTTTCTGGATACAGAAAATGTTCGACTGCTGCCCTGGCCAGCACATTCTCGAGATCTCTCACCAGCTTAAAACGTCTGGTCAATGGTGGCCGAGCAACTGGCTCGTCACAATACGCCAGTCACTAGTCTTGATGAACTGTGGTATCGTGTTGAAGCTGCATGGACAGCTGTACCTGTACACGCATCCAAGCTCTGTTTGACTCAATGCCCAGGCGTATCAAGGCTGTATTATAGCCAGAGGTGGTTGTTCTGGGTACTGATTTCTCAGGATCTACGCACCCAAATTGCGTGAAAATGTAATCACATGTCAGTTATAGTATATTTGTCCGATGAATACCCCTTTATCATCTGCATTTCTTCTTGGTGTAGCAATTTTAATGGCCAGTAGTGTAGTTTTTATTGTCAACGAGAGCCAGAGACCATCAGTTAATGCTGTAGCTCATGCCTACTTCTACTATATTCTCGATGTCTTATTTATTAAGTAAAAAGTTCATCTGGGCCATTATCTTTCGATGGATTCTATTTTCTAACCTAATTATTAGATTACTTCATTTATTTTGTATCTTTTGCACACAGTTAAATATATTATTAATTTGTAAATAGCAAAGACAAATAAGTAAACGTTCTCTGCTAAAGGGGAAATTAGATGTTACGTTAAATACTGTTAGTTGCTGGGTTGTTATAAGCTGTAATGTCCAAAACTCACGCTTTTGACACAAAATTTGCTATATATTATTCTTCCTTGTGAAACATTTATATAACCAATTCACTGTATTATTGTAATTTGGGACCCCAGTGTGGGAGAATATTGTGGTATGATATCTAATCACACTTTGTTGTAGTAGTCATGTGTCGTAAGTTTAACTGGTGGGCACAGCGTATTGAAATATATGTTTTATAAAAATTTTTCCTTACGTAACATAAGAAAATTTTGATTAATTTTAAGCATCAAGCCTGCAATATATACCTTGGCCAAAATATAATTTTATGAATTTCAGATTTACATTGTTTGGAACAAAAGTTCCTGGTGTTATATTTTGCCAACACGTTGTATTTAAGTGCAAACTTGAAGTACTATTATTTGCATATATGATAATGCTATCATAAATCAGACAGGCAATATAACACCTTACTTTTCTCTCTCAATAATTCTGATGGAAGAATGTTGGGTGTCTTTCCTGATTCCGATGGTTCCTTGAGTTAATTGGTTTCTGGAATGCTTTCGCCAGGTGACAACTGAGGATTGCTGTCTGGGAACTTTTTATTCTTTTTAAAGAGGAATGAAGGAGTAATGTATTAATACTGTCACATATTGCTGCACGATATTGATATATTTCTGTGACTATTGCGAGGTTAATTTTATTTAGGGTGTGCTTGGCACATTTGTTTCGAGCAAGGCTTCGTGTATGCCTGATTGGGAAGATGTTCTCCCAGTGTGGTCTCCAGTCGGTAGGAAGTGGTCAGTGAATCTCATTATAATGGGCGAAGTTCCCCTGGGAGCTGTGTAGTCTTCGTGAAAGTAAAGCTTTCGCCTGCTTTGTGCTTTTGTCGGCAGAGCTGGTGCCTCCCCTAAGCCCTGAGTGGAAGGCACTATGCCATCACTCCCATCCACATACACTAACTAATTCAGCACAACATTTTTGCCTATTCTGTACGGTCATCAAGGAGAAAGACACCAAGAATCTGCCTGAGTGAAATGGAAAGATTTGTTGCTTTCACTCAAAAATTTGATGTATCCAATCAAACTGAGAGGCCCCACCACCGTGGTTGATACAGAGAAGCTGACCAATCGCTAGGACACGTCGTCGCCCTAGTACCAACCTTTCATTTGTTATATTGTGTTTCGTATGTCAAGAGAGGGAAGTTCGTCCTGTGATCCTCTTTGTTTTTATGAAGTAAGCGATAGCCTCATCCATCACATTGGTGATACCATTAAGTTATCCCTAACCTGTACATTTTTTTAACGTAGACATTTGTGGAAGCAGATGTACGTTTTGTGGTCATTCGGCTGCCACTTTGCATGAGCGTCACTCGTCTCCCGGCCGCTGTTTAGTATTGATGGATGGCCGGTTAGCTGATTTTGCGGAGGTGTGCCACAACTGTGTTGGCGTGATCCATATTTTGAGGATCTCACTACTTGCTAACTTTGAAATGCAACATGTGTTGCTTAGTTTGGTTATAGTGTGTGCCGTCTAGTTGTATTGTGAACTTTGACTTTACAAGCTCCCCAGATGAGCAGGTAGATCTTATTGCACATTCTCCACACAGTCTTCCACACTTTTTGGCACCCTCCTACAGTGTTAGTGTCATTTTGTAATTTGCTTTGGGTTTCATAGAACTTCTTTCTCTGTCAGTCTTATTTTTTTGGCAGTCATTATTGCAAATAAATATGTGTTAACCTGAGCCTTGACTTGGATTCCAACATCATTTACGTTTCCTACAACTTGTGCATGGTTAACTGACCCTCTAGTAATAAATATAACTTCTTGCACACCTAAGTTTGTCATTCTCACTGTGATGATGTTGTCGTTGTACGTAATGACCAAACTCAATGATCAGTGATATTAAGAATTCAGAGAAAATAGCAAACATTGCACTCAATCGTCTTGTATGATCAAACATTTGTTTTATAATGAGCATTGCACTAATGCTTCTTTTCTCTGATCCAGAACTCGATGAAAGTTTCACGTCGACCGCTATCCAGGATCTTACTTTTGATATTTTGCATTTACGACGGCACAGCGAGACACATTTTGCAGATTTCACCTTACTCTGCAGCGGCATCACATGCTAGCGTGGAGCATGCGAGCTATGTATTATTTAAAATGATTTTTTTTTTGTATGAGTGTCTGGAACTTGGGGAATTTTGTTGAAAAATAGTTGTATTATTACATATGAGTATTTTTTCTGTATTTCGTGTGAAGGATTTTTTTTTTGTCTTACATGCTTTTTCGTGGCCGGAAACCAGGTCACATTCTTTCAGCGCAGTGTAGGACCACATCCAAGGCCTCTCTCTTGTCAAGCCATAAATCATCGGGGTTGCAGCTATAAGGAAAGTTTGGGCAGTCGAGCAGATGCTCCATATCCTGCATAGCGCCACAGTCACACTTATCACACGTGGTTCCAAGACCCCACCTAATAAAATTTGTCTTCTTTGGGGCCACCCCTGTCCTTATTCGGTTCAGTGTTCTCCATGTCTTCCAGTTTGCGCTTAATTCGCTGGGCACTTCTTGTGCAGGTGGGTAATCAGCTGGTGGTTCTTCTGTTATCGTGGCTAAGAACCTTTTAGGGGATTTTAATCGCCCGGGTGTACACTCACTGCCAAAAAGGGGATAGCGATACCGATCGTCAATAGTTTATCTGAGCCTCTTTGTGAATTCATGTGATGTTCGCCGAGAGATGGGATTCTCAAACCCAGTAGCTGTATGTAGTTTTGGTAAGGAGGTAGGTTTCATGCATCCCGTTGTTAATCGACATGTTTCATTAGACTTATGTCGGCCTTCTTTGCGTGGGTTGATCTGGACCATACTGGGCAGGCATATTCGGCTGTAGAGAAGCATAAGGCTTGTGCGGTGGTTCTTAACATGGAAGGTTTAGCAGCCCATTTGCTGTTAGCTAGTTTCCGTAGAATATTCTTTCTGGCAATTACCTTTTGTCGCGTCTTTTGGCAATGGTACCTGTATGTCAGAGATCTATCGAGCACCATGCCCAGGTAAGTTGAGTTGTCGGTATGCTCCAGTGTGGTATTATTCCAAGAGGCGTTAAGTTTACGGTTAGCTTGCCAAGATAGAAGGTGGAAGGCGCTGACTTGTGTTTTTGGACAGGTTTGGCTTAAGAAAGTTGTTTTTATAATACTCTGGCATTTCTCTAAGAGATTTCTCCAGCTTCTGTTCTACATCCTCTAAGGTCCTCCCCTGTACTGTAATTGCCAGGTCATCCGCATACAGAAAATGTTTTTAATGCTTAGGCATAGGTTGGTCGTTGGTGTACAGATTAAATAGGGAGGGCGCCAAAACGCTTCCTTGGGCCACACCATTTTTCTCGTTTCTCCATCTGCTCTTTTTTCCATTAAGGACAACATAAAATTGTCTATTTTGTAATATGGACTCAATAATCTTAATAAATGGATAGTCTCTTGGTTCATTATAGAGCTTCTGGAGCAGCAGCCTGTGGTTATTTGTATCATATGCAGAGTTAAGGTCGACCAGGGCTAGCCCTGTTATCTTTTTATTTTCGTATCCTTCCTCTGTGTGTTCTGTTAAGCACAGAATTTGGCTAGTACATGATTTTCCAGGTCTAAAACCAGCTTGTTGAGGAATGAGTTTCATCTCAATAGAGTCTGTCATACGATTTAAAATAAATCTCTCATACAGTTTGTAATGATGACACAGGAGAGATACTGAGCGATAGTTCTTTGGCGGATCAGGTGCCTTCCCGGGTTTCACGAGTGCCACTATCCTTGTCTTACAAAATGGTGCAAATGGCCCTGAGTACTATGGACTTAACATCTGAGGTCATCAGTCCCCTAGAACTTAGAACTACTTAAACCTAACTAACGTAAGGACATCACACACATCAGAGCCCGAGGCAGGATTCGAACCTGCGACCATAGCGGTCGCGCGGTTCCAGCCTGAAGCGCCTAGAACCGCTCGGCCACAACGGCCGGCATCCTTGTCTTCCTCCGCATCTTGGGGAGCTTACGTGTTTAACGTCATTGATTGAAAAGTCGCGGGATCCCGTTCTTTGTGCCCGGTCCAAAGCGTTCGATCTACTCCGTGCTAGTCATCCACCCCACCTGCTTTGCCGTTTTCATATTGCTGAGACCCTTGTTGAATTCCTTAATTAAAAATTAAATTTCTTAATTCCTTGTTAAAAACCTATTAGTTTCTGATTCTGAAGTCCTGTTAATTTTTACTTTCTGTTGTTTTGTATTAGTCTTTCCATTCAGGAACAGTTGATGGGCCACTCGATTAGGTGTTACCGCGGCAGACTGTTTGGGACCATTTGGGTCTCCGTCAAGTTTTTAATAAGATTCCAGGCTATTTTGCTGCTATTTTGCTATCCTCTCCATGGTCTCCACCCATCTATTTTGCCGAGCTTCACTTAGCATTTCCATCAAAGCCATATCACATGTTTCTTGATTAAAGAGTTCCTTTTAGTATAATTCCCTATAGGCACCTAGGAGGTGCGTATAGTCATGTGAGAGACCTGGAATGTACTGCTGTCAGCAGCCTCGTGGTATATGTTGTCTGGAAATTCTCTGCAGCATTCGCACAAATGCCTGGTAGTACTCTGGGGGTGGGACGAGGTTTACTATGGCTTTATCCAGTTCCTCTGCGAAACTTTCCCAATTGGCTTTTTTAAAATTAAATCTGCCGCGAAACGGTACTCTAGTGGTCTTCACTGCTGTATGGACTTGTATCCCTACTGGTCTATACTGTGTTCGAGGTGTAGGTTGAAAATTGGAAAAATGTGGTAAATTCCTATGGGACCAAGCTGCTTAGGTCATCGGTCCCTAGGCTTACACACTACTTAATTTAACTTAAATTGACTTACGCTAAGGACAACACACACAAAAATTCCCGAGGGAGGACTTGAACCTCTGACGGAGGGAGCCGCGCCAACGGTGGCAAGGCGCCTCAGACCGCGCGGAGATATACAGGGTGTTACAAAAAGGTACGGCCAAACTTTCAGGAAACATTCCCCACATACATATAAAGAAAAGATGTTATGTGGACATGTGTCCGGAAATGCTTAATTTCCATGTTAGAGCTCATTTTAGTTTCGTCGATTCACTGCCAGTTGGCCCAATTGAAGGAAGGTAATGTTGACTTCGGTGCAATCACGTCTTCAACACAGATTTTCTGTGAACGTTTGGGCAGGCATTGTTGGTGATGTCTTGATTGGGCCCCATGTTCTTCCACCTGCGCTCAATGGAGCACGTTATCATGATTTCATACGGGATACTCTACCTGTGCTGCTAGAACATGTGCCTTTACAAGTACGACACAACATGTGCTTCATGCATGATGGAGCTCTTGCACATTTCAGTCGAGGTGTTCGTACGCTTCTCAACAACAGATTCGGTGACCGATGGATTGGTAGAGGCGGACCAATTCCATGGCCTCCACGCTCTCCTCATCTCAACCCTCTTGACTTTCATTTATGGAGGCATTTGAAAGCTCTTGTCTACGCAACCCCGGTACCAAATGTAGAGACTCTTCGTGCTCGTATTGTGGACGGATGTGATACAATACGCCATTCTCCAGGACTGCATCAGCGCATCAGGAATTCCATGCGACGGAGGGTGGATGCATGTATCCTCGCTAACGGAGGACATTTTGAACATTTCCTGTAACAAAGTGTTTGAAGTGACGCTGGTACGTTCTGTTGCTGTGTGTTTCCATTCCATGATTAATGTGATTTGAAGAGAAGTAATAAAATGAGCTCTAACATGGAAAGTAAGCGTTTACGGACACATGTCCACATAACATATTTTCTTTTTTTGTGTGTGAGGAATGTTTCCTGAAAGTTTGGCCGTACCTTTTTGTAACACCCTGTAGGGTGATATACTACTTTAGTACAGCAGTCTTTTATGTTTGAGCTGTTAATGTAGTTGCCGGGGTTATTTCCACGTTTGCATATTTTACTTGTAAAGGAGGAGCGAAGTTTTGAATAATGGAGAATACTTAGGTTTCTTGTTTCTATCCATTCATCCAACAGGTGTCCATTCTCGTCTGCTTCACTATATCCCCAGGTGGTGCTGTGACAGTTAAAATGTCCTACAATGAATTTGGTGTTTTTATTTGTGAAGTTTTTTGGCGGGCTGAAGGCAAATTTTTTTCTGGAGGTTTATACACGGATGTTACTGTAAAGTTTCCAGCTGTTAGTATTTCGATATCATTGGCTGTAAATTTTCTCACAGAAGTCACCATCATCTCAGCTCTAACGAATATGGCGCTGCCGTGTTTAGGATGTGGTGTTTCCACAGCTAGTCGCATTCCTTGTATTTCAGGTGTTTTTGCTTCTGAAGCTCTGTGGTTTTCCTGGATGCGTAACACATCCCATGTATGAGTCTGGCAGAGTTCCGATAGGATGTCTTGTTTGTTGTTTGTAATTCCCTCGACGTGTAGGCTTACAATCGTCAGGATTGGCTCTGAGAAGTACCTATTTGTTACCTTCTTTTTTGTCAGGATCATTCTCTGATGACAAATTTGTGATAGCGATAGTTCACTATGTAGCAGATTCTGACTTTATTACTGTTGTACATGGATGGGCTACTTGAGCACGATCTCAAGACGCACGGCGAGTTCAGTGGGATCGGAGGAAGTTGTATCAGAATTTTCTGTGGGGGAGTCATCAGCTGCAGTTACGTTGCCTGAACACCTTGAAACTTCACAGACATCTGAGCTGTGTGAACTAGCTAAGATTGCGAAACAGAATAGACTGTTGCACATAGCAACTCGAATCCATGAAACATGGGTGATATTCCAATCTGGATAAAATAAATCCTAAAAAAAGCCGAAGCAGATAGGAAATATATACGTGACAGAGAGAGGAAAGAAAAATCAGACAGAAAAGAAGCAGAATCAGGAACGAAAAGCAAGGGAGAGTCAGGAAAGCAGAGGATACAGATAAAAATGGTGAACCAGTTAGAAGCCCAGCGCAGGAGAGAGGTACGAAGGTGGAGGTAGACAGCTGAAAGGACAAAGCAGAAAGGAAACAACTGTGGGAAAAGATGACAGACCTAGACGAAAACTCGACTGAAATCAGTGAACAAACAGCTGGGCAAGGTAAGAAACTTTCCTAATTGGCTTTTTTAAAATTCAATCTGCCGCGAAACGGTACTCTAGTGGAAAGTAATGCGACCAAGCTGGTCCAGGCTCAGTCATACTCGAAGAAAGTTGAGGAAAATAACATCTGATTTTCTCGGAGGTTACAGACTTTGGGAGAAACTAACTCCCCGATATTTCAAATAGTGTGGGCTCTTGAGGAACGACCTGCATCTGTAGCTGCACAACTAGTTCATCCCGCATAACCTGACGAGATTACTTTCCACAAATTTGACTCAGATGTTATAACTTTTTGTTATTTCGTTAACATTAGAAGTTTAAACTTCCCCATGAGGGTAGTGAGAGAAACGTCACGCAAAAACTTTTTTTTTGTTTATAGCTCGATCTAAATTTAACTCTTACAAGCACAGGAGTCTCGTAGTAAGATTCAGATTCAGATTCTTTATTAGTCATTCAGCATTATTACATGCAATAGATATTGTCAGTTCATTTAACCTATTTATTTTATAAAATACCTTTTTACATATTTAAGTTGATATTGGGCTTTTCTAAAAATTCTTGTAATGAATAGAATGGGTAAATTAACAATAAGTTGTCTAACTTCCTTAAATATTTTGATAGGCATGCTTGAGGCATGTTTAGACAATTTGTTATATATTTTAATTTCCATGTGTTTGTGACTGACTATTGATAGTTTTTGCTAATCTATTTTGTAGCAAGAGCTGAGAACTACAGATTCTTGTATTACAGTTATATCTTTGATTTGTTACACCTAAATTTGGTAGTTCAGCAAGTATATACTTAATACTATCACGAATATATAGATTAACAACTGTTAATAATCTATATTTAACGAACGAATACTTAACGAACACTGTGTCCTATTATCTACCTTTGCCATCACTCAGATTGCTTTCTTATGGATCATTAGAATTTCACTTATTATTTTGCTGTTTCCCAGAGTATTAACCCATACCACAAAATCAGATTGAAAAAAGCAAAACACGCTGTTCTTACCCATTCAAATGTCACGCAACACATCAGTCTCTTCAGCAGATATATAACTTTTGACACTATGTATTCATCATCAGAATTCTATGTTAGTTTATTGTCAATTATGATTCCTAAAAATTTTGCATTTTGTTTTTCTATTTTTACAGTCTTTGTAGACTGAACCACATATTCTGAGTCTTTTTCTCATTTAATAGTAGACCATTTGTATTAAACCATGATATTGCATTTTCTTTTCCCAAATTCATGCTGCTAACAAGGTTATCAAATACATGCTTTACAGACAGAAAAGTATCATCTGCATACATATAGGTCTTTACATCTATGTTTCCCAGTAAGCTGTGCATATGTACAAGGAATAAAAGTGGTCCTAATTTAGAGCGCTGTGGAACTCCATGTTGAACCTCACGTATGTTTGGCAGATGACTTCCAGCACTCAACACTTGGTTCCTTTTATTAAGGTATGATTTGATGAGTTTTAAACTTTTGTCACGTATTTCATAATAGTCAAGTTTACAGAGCAAAACAGAATGGTTAAAGACCAGAAAACTAAACGATTTAATTGTCAATATTATGCTGTAAAATTTTTCAAAATACCTAGTATTAAAATATTAAATTAGATAGGCAAATAAAAGAAAATTTAGTCCGTTCACCAGTCGCTCTTTCCTCTAAAAGTGATAAGTGGTTGAATACTACAAAAAATCTTCAGTATTCTCCAACTGACTCTAATTTTTTGAAGCATTGCTCAAAAATCATGTTGTCTCCAGGGATTGTGCCACTGTTTTGGGAATTATGTATAGTCAGTACTAAAGGATGAAAACCAATGATAAAGAACTCTTGTCTTTCGTGTTAATTTGTCCGTTTCCAAGGGCTACAAGCAGATAAAGGTATATTTTATAGACACAGACAGCAGGTCAGCTACTTTGTATTTTTATTGTGTACAATGAATGAATTGTTGTTAAGTTATTAATTTATTACTGTGTCGATGATTTACTTCCACTTTTATTATTTCATAGGAATGGCAGACAATGTCTTAATGCAAATAAAGCATAGTACTTCACTGACACCTCACTTCGTAAAAATATTTTCCAGAGTAGGGTTGGTGCCATTCTACAATACAACGGAGGTCTAACGACGTCAGTGAGAAAGTACCATACATACCAGGTGGGGGCATGTCTTGCACAATGCACGTACACGAATACCATAAGCCACAATACAAGGCAACAGGGACATTATTGTCTTAGCAATACTGTACCAATTCTTATGCCATGTGTTTCTTGCTCGTTTCTGTTGAGATTGTTTTTATTTAGTTATTCGAACAATCCTTTGAAGGGTACTATAAATCAACTTCTTTTTTGCTTATTTGTATTTAATTTTCATTGCGCCAAGACTTCCTTCATCAATCGACAGTGTCGTTCCTTTTCTTCCTGGGTCCACTTTCTTCCTTTTGCAGACCTCTTTCTTGTCTGAAGTTCTGCCTTTTGTGGTGCTTGTCTAAAAAATTCTGTTATCTGTTATATGCATTCTGATTCCTGCGTTTTTCATATCTTTGCTAATTTCGGTGAACCATTCGGCTTTGGATTTGTAGCTCTTTAGTAAATTGAAGATCTGCTTGGTTAATTTGGTACTATGTAACATTACGAGTCAAGATAGATGTAATGGAACTTGAATAGCGTATTTGCCTCTATAGGTTACGGTAGAGAGATCGATCTTTCGGTCCTGTCTGTTTATTTATATATAATATTGCCTGAATAAAGGCTGGGCGAGTGTAAAGATATCGTTAAAATCGCACGCCGCACGATTTGTTACGATGTGGTCGGTCATAATAACAATAACATGCTTTTGAATAGAATTAAAATATAACCTGTTTAGTGTTATTGGAAATAATGTGTAGTAAATTAATGAGTAAGGTAGCCGATCCTATAAGAAAAGGTAAAATTGGGCATATTAAAGTGTTTTGCTTTATATCGACGAAGCCGATGATACGGCCTCTTTTTTTTTCGTTTACTCTTAGAAAAAAAAAAAACAAGTAAAGAAGTGCTAATTGCGCGTGGTGAAAAAATATAGGGGCGAGTTTTAAATAACTGCGGTATACAATCAGACTAACAAATGGACATTTAGTTACACGAAATCGCGGCTAGCGAAGTGTGGTCATTAAATTGAGTACACCTACAGGGTGGTAAATTCCGGGATAAATCTATACACATCTCACGAGGAACGCGGTATTGAGACCGTTTATTATTATTATTATTATTATTATATCGCGGAGAGCGGGCTTCAATTTATGAAAAGGAGAAAATCTGTATCATTATCATTGACTGTTGGTGTCAAGCAACCAAAACTGTTCATCAAAGGGTTTCGGTGAATGAGTGGTGAATGCGAAATAAAACTGTGAACAAAGTGATATTAAATAAAACAGAAGAAACAAGACAGTTTGGACGTATCTGTTATTATTCCATAAACTGTAACATTTCTTTTCGTTGTACGAAGCCTTTATAGACGATCGTTACGACAATTTGCTTCGAAGGGATCTCATTACGAGTTAAGTTTTGGGGACCTGGTCAAGAGAGGGTAGTTCGTAGATCATAACTACTGCAGCTATTCTGGAATCAGGTGCTACTGTGACCGTTGTGTGTTGTCAATAGCTTAAGGTTATCATATTTCATGCTCTAAGATCGACGCGCCTTTCCTCTTGGTATAACGGTGCCTCACGGCAACAACGACAACAACGACGACGTAGGAAGATACTGTAGACTATCCATTCGGTATAGGTGGACATAAAATTGTAATCCTCTATTTCTCATTACATCAGTCAGATTTTCCATTTTGAAATAGAGCTCTCTGTTTGATCTTAATTTATATTATTACTTCTAGGTCCCATTATTTTCCTTAGAATTCATCTTTCAACGTTTTCTAGTTTTTCGTGATCCCCATATCTTGTTAGTTTAAGTGTTTCTGCTGCACACAGTGTTTCAGACCTCATCACTGTTTGAAAGTGTCAGAGTTTTGTATTCCAGGACGAAGATTTTTCATTATGTATGTTTTTTGATATTTGGAATGCCCTTTCCATTTTATGTACTCTGTTTTCTACGACTATTTTTTCTTTTGTATTGCATATTATTCATTCTCGTAGTTTGCTTTAACTATTGCGTTGCTATGAATTTTAAGATTTGGAGCGGCATCATTTCTATTTGTCATGAAATGTCTTTTTTCAAATGATTTTAGTCCTATTTTGTATGCATGTTTCTGTGGTTCTTTGATTTATTCCTTGGCATTATATTGTGAATCAGTAATTAATGTCGTATCATCTGTAAAAGCTAGACGATCTATGGTGATTTTATTTCGGTTTCTTCCTAGCTGAACAACCTTATTATTCATGGATTTTCTCCATTCTCTCATGAAGTTCTGTAATGCGCATTTAAAAAGTATTGTGATGAACCATCTCCCTGTCTTACATCGGATTTTATTTCAAAAACTTTTGTGTGTTCCTCCATAAATTTTACTTTTGGTGTTGTGCTTGTTCAAGTTACTTTAATTATTTCTGTTGTTTTATTGTCGATTCCGGATTCCTGTAAAATTCTGATCAGTGCATTTCTATCAATTGAACCATGTGCTTTTTTAAAATCTCCAAAAATTATCACGTATTTTAAGTTTGTGATTTTCCTCATCTCTATTATATTCTTTTATTTAGTGCTTTCTCTGCACAACACCTTTCCTCCATAAATTCTACTTGATACTCTCCTAGTTGTGGATTAAAAGTGCCATGGACAAGATATTATATGTCACTGGCAAGATGGAGATCCCTATACAATTGTTAGGATTAGTTTTCTTCCATTTTTAATGTAGTGGATGTATTAACGGCAATGTCAGTTCTGATGGTAAGCTGCTTGTTGTCCAAATTTCAGTAATGATTTCTGTTGGACATATAAAAATGTTGTTAGCACAGCAGTTCCCTAATTCAGCAACTATAGTGTCTTCTCCTGATGCTTTGTCATTTTTAAGTTGCTTTATGATTCCTCTGATTTACTCCATTGTTAGTGGCTTTTGTTGATCGCAGTTGTGAATTTCTTTGAAGTAGTCCACAAGTTTTCTGCACTTCTCCGTGTTGCTACATGCAGTATTTTTGTTTTGGATCTATAAACTCTATGCTTGGTGGTGTGTACTTCCTTTGAATGCTTTTTAAAATTCCTTTGTTTTTCTACTTAAAATATATCTCTGTTGAAGTTAGTCGATCTTTTATATGTAGTGCTATGATCTTTCCGAGACCTTCTGATGCATGTTTCTTTGCTTCCATAATTTTTTTCTTATTCCTATATTTTTTATTTGTGTTCAAAATATTCCAAGCTCATTATCTTATTATAATTAACTCATAACAATCATCAATCCGTCAAGCATATTTCCAATTCTTTTTAAGAGAGATATTTTCTTCTGCAGTCCCAATAATGTCTTTTTGAAGTTGTTCCCAACATTTAGGAGTTCTTTTTCCAACTGCATTTTGCAATAATTTTCTCTAGACAACTTCCGTGTTTCAGCCTTACTGGGTTGGCAATGTTTCTTTTTTCTAAATATTGGTCTAAACTAGAATTTAATTATAAATAGACAGTGGTGTAAACCTAACTGGCGCTCTTGGCAACTTTTACATAACTACCTCCACTGCAGAGGGTCTGCTTGTAGCAAAGTGATCGAGTTGTTTTTCAACACAAATCGTAATTGATGATACTCACATAGTTTGTTATTAATATAGCACTGATCGCTTTTCCCATTTTCTATAAGAACGCAATATTTCAAACAATGCAAGTAATACGAATCAAAATGACCCTTTTTTAAAAAGAGTTTATTTAAAAATGAAAAATTTTAGCACTGCTACCGTGGATAATTGATATTTGGGTTTTTACTCGCTTATTAGTAAAAAATTTTAAAAAAACACCTGTTATAATCGAGAGCAAAGAAATACCGAAAAATACCGATTGTTCGGAACTAAACATGACTATTGGTTTTAACCGATCGGTTTTCTCCATCCCTACCGAGAGCTGCCCTCATACCTTCGCGACCGCCGCCCAGTAGCACGGGGTTCCGCGCCAGTTTAGACGCCTCCAGCGCCGGCAGCGACCCTTTCTCCGTAACTGCCACAAAAATATTTAACGGGCGGCGCGCTTCTTCTCGCGCACACCCACACACACACACACATACACACACACACACACACACGCACACGCACACACGAGCAGCAGACTGTCCCTTTTCCGGCCGCCCTCCACCTCCTCCCCCTTTCTTCTTCTTCTTTTTTTTTTTCTTCTCCCCCTGCGAGTAGTAGTTTTAAATCTTTTACTTGGATACCGTCCTCTGTGTAACCAATCTGCCATCTGGCACCCATTACCACCCGCATGTAAACACCTAGTATTATGAGACGCCGCTGACAAATATTTGTCTTTCCTAGGAAGTAGCCCGTCTGAGGGAAATAACTCGGCCGCGAGCGCACTGGGTCGGATGGAGTATGAACGCTCTTCGGCGGAAATTCTTTGTTTTAGAAGAGCCGTTCGTAACGAGGTACGAAATGTCGGCGTTTTCAACTACGGAAAGTGCGTAGTAACTTAATAACCCGAACGAATTTAGACTGTAGAAATACAGTGCGTTTGAGAAAGATTCATCAGATTTCACAAGCCTGCATCTTCTGCATGTATGAAGGTAGAAACTGAGCGTGAATTTTAGTTTAGGCATCGAAACTAAAAGCGCACCTTGGCGCCTGTTGTTAAGTTGAGAGCCGGCCGGTGTGGCCGAGCGGCTCTAGGCGCCAACCGCGTATTACTTGCATTGTTTGAAATATTACGTTCTTATAGAAAATGGGAAAAGCGACCGCTACGGTCGCAGGTTCGAATCCTGCCTCGGGCAAGGATGTGTGTGATGTCCTTAGGTTAGTTAGGTTTAATTAGTTCTAAGTTCTAGGCGACTGATGACCTCAGAAGTTAAGTCCCATAGTGCTCAGAGCCATTTTTGTAAAGTTGAGAGTCCATGTTTTTCCCCACTGGGGATCTCCCTGCTGCAGTCAACTCTCTAACTCGTTCGTTGTCTGGATGTATTGGAAGTTTGACTTTTTCCATAATTTCGAGAACATGCGGAACCTTTAATTTTTCAATAGTTCTGAGCATCACTCCACTGGCACCTACATGTAACAATATTTCTGCAAACGTGTAAATTCCCCATCCCCAAATCTTTAAAGAGCTGAACTTCCACGTATAAATCAGCTTTAAACGTCTGACTACTTTATAAATGAATTAAAGTAATCAATATTTGACATTAAGAATGTAGGCGAGAAAAAGTATAGAAAAGATTTGAAATTGACTTTAACGTTTGCTGGAAGTCACTAGGTCCCGTCATTGTTAAACTTTTGATGAGTATATTCTTCATAATTGGCGCTTCGTTTCAAGCAAACACTATTTTTTCACGTATCTCAGACTTTATGGCCTCATGTCTCCTGAGCTATATGTCCTATAATGATACAGAATAATCACTGGTATGTATCAACAATCTCTGCAAAATGTGTTGCGAATAAAGTAGTAAATAAACAGTAAATTAAAATGTCGTGTCTGATGCTCAAGTTTCACTGCATGAACAGTGGAAATGCTGTATCTTTTTATCGTTTTGTGGGGCGTATCAGCGACAAAAATTTTTGTGAAGGTTTGAAACTGTGTGTGAATGTGTTGCAAATCGCTAACCGCTATCTTTCGCATACACGGGATGAATGTGCTCTGCGTAATTCGCCCGTCGTGGGTTACGTTGCAGCAAGATATACACTGAGGTGGCAAAATTCATGAGATATCCCCTACTATCGTGTCGGACCCCTCCTTTCCGGCGTAGTACACCAATTCGACGTGGCATGGTCGTTGGAAGTCCCCTGCAGAAATATTGAGCCATTCTGCCTCTATAGCAATCCATAATTGTGAAATTGTTGTCGGTGCAGGATTTTGTGCACGAATTGACCTCTCAATTACTGTATGTCCCATAAATGTTCGATGGAATTCATGTCAGGTGATCAGGGTGCCCAAATCATTCTCTCGAATTAGAATGTTCTTCGAATCAATCGAGAGCAATTGCGCCCTGGTGATACCGCGCATTGTCATCCATAAAATACCCATCATTGTTCGGGAACATGAAGTCAATGAATGGCTGCCAATGGTCTCCAAGTAGCCGAAAATAACCATTTCCAGGCGCAGTGATCCATATAAACACAGCCCATACCATTATGGAGCCTCCACCAGATTGCTCAGTGTCTTGTTGACAACTTGGGTCCATGTCTTCTTGGAGTCTGTGCCACACTATAACCCTACCATCAGCTCGTACCAACTGAAATGGAGGCTCATCAGACCAGGCCACGATTTTCCAATGGTCCAGGGTGCGACTGATACTGCCAAGAGCCCAGGGGTGGCGCTGCGGCGATGTCGTGCTGCCGGCCAGAGAGGCCGAGCGGTTCTAGGCGCTACATTTTGGAACCGCGCGACCGCTACGGTCGCAGGTTCGAATCCTGCCTCGGGCATGGATGTGTGTGATGTCCTTAGGTTAAGTAGGTTTAAGTAGTTCTATATTCTAGGGGACTGATGACATTAGCAATTAAGTCCCATAGTGCTCAGAGCCATTTGAACCATTTTGATGTCGTGCTCTTAGCTAAGACACTCGGGCCGGTCGTCTGCTGCTATACCCCATTAACTCCAAATTTCACCGACTGTCCTAACGGATACATTCGTTGTACCTCCGACTTTGATTTCTGCGATTATTTCACGCATCGTTTCTTGTCTGTTAACACTGACAACTCTGCACAAAAGGCGCTGCTCTAGTTCGTTGAGTGAAGGACGTCGGCCACTGCGTTGTCCGTGGTGAGAGGTAATAACTGAAATTTGGTGTTCTAGGCATACTCTTGACACTGCGCATCTCGGAATATTGAATTGCCTAACGATTTCCAAATTGGATGTCCATGCATCTAGCTCCAACCATTCTACATTGAAAGTCTGAGTTAATTTCCGTCGTGCGGCTATGTTGTTATTGTGGTTTTCAGTCCAGAGACTGGTTTGATATAGCTCTCCATGCTACTCTATCCTGTGCAAGCTTCTTCATCTCCAAGTAACTATTTCAACTTAAATCCTTCTGAATCTGCTTAGTGTATTCATCTTTTGGTCTCCCTCTATGATTTTTACCCTCCACTCTGCCCTCCAATACTAAATCGGTGATCGCTTGATGCCTCAGAACATGTCCTACCAACCGATACAGTCTTCTAGTCAAGCTGTGCCACAAATTCCTCTTCTCACCAATTCTATTCAGTATCTCCCCATTAGTTACGTCATCTACCCATCTAATCTTCAGCATTCTTCTCTAGCACCACATTTCGGAAGCCTCTATTCTCTTCTTGTCTAAACTATTTATCGTCCATGTCTCACTTCCATACAGGGCTACACTCCATACAAATACTTTCAGAAAAGGTTCCTGACACTTAAATCTATACTCGATGTTAACAAATTTCTCTTCTTCAGAAACGCTTTTCTTGCCATTGCCGGTCTGCATTTTATATCCTCTACATTTTATATCCTCGTGCGGCCATAATCGCGTCGAAAACGTTTTCACTTGAATTACCTGAGTTAAAATGACAGCTCCGCCAATGCACTGCCCTTTTATACCTTGCGTACCCAATGCTACCGTCATCTATAAACGTGCATTTCGCTATCCCATGACTTTTGTCACCTAAGTGAGTAGGCCTACACAGCTTCTGTCTTTAATACTTAACATACTGTGCTAAACATTTAACGTAAGATTATACCTCTTAACGGGTGGATTATGACAGCACTTTAAATTACGTGAAATGCTGAAAATGATACTTTTGTTACCCATGATAGCCGTTTGTTGAGCAACCTACAAATTAAACCGTGCACCGGGTTAGCTGTTCAATAATACACGAGTAGATGAGCTGCCTCACCGATGGATCGGGTGTTCGGCTGTGAGGAGCATATGGATCTTGTATTCCAGCATAAGCGTGCAGGATCATATGATTTCACGATATGCATTTTAACTTTTCTTTTTCTGTTTTTTTGGGGAGGCGGAGGGGGGGGGGGTGGGAATTTGGCTGTAAAGTGAGGCTGCTTGCATGTCTGAAGGACATCGCAAAGTACAGTAGAACAACACAGGCACTGAAATTCATTACTTCATGTCAAATAATTGGGCTTCGACTTTAACTATAGGTCTCTTCCTGTACAGGACTCACAATATATGCGCAAATATAGGATGCAGACGAAAGTGGTGACTATGGTAGTTTGGGTTGGTCTGGGGAGTCTGCTCGGCTGGCCGAGACTGTCAAGGCGATCGCTCGCTTCAAGCGGAAGATGCATGTTTGAAGGACGTT
The DNA here is from genome assembly GCF_023864275.1 of Schistocerca cancellata. Taxonomy (NCBI): domain Eukaryota; kingdom Metazoa; phylum Arthropoda; class Insecta; order Orthoptera; family Acrididae; genus Schistocerca; species Schistocerca cancellata. The sequence continues at coordinate 404,762,325 of NC_064631.1, forward strand.
GCGAAGACTATTAGAACAACACAGGAACTAAAATTTATTATGTTTCTCTAAAGATCTCCACTCTCACCTGACATGTCCATACGAATTTTTGCGAGGAGTTTTTTGAAAGATTCAGGGTCTGTGCCAATCGTACTAGCAGAAATGCTAGAACTACGAACGCTCATCAGAAGTTCATTTGCGCAGATGTAAACGTATTAGGTTAACTGAAACATGAACTCTATGTCTGTACAACAAGGAAAGGGGAATAAAGACAAAAACCTACTTTGTTTCTCAAGTACCTTTCAAACTGTACTGCGCAACAGCAGTAAACCATCACTTTTTCTAAACGCTGTTGTTGTCTCCCAATACGACGAGTAAGTTTGTAACTTAGCTCAAAGGTCCCTACAAGCTTCCTCTGTACTGCTGCAAAAGTGCGGCGCCCTCTGACGTCTCCCTCGGGTTCGACGACGCTTCAGAGGTGTCGACAAACGCGAACAATAGGCCAGAGCTCACAAGATGCTGTGACGCGTGAAGTGGGTTAATGATGTCCCGTTGTATGTCCAATTGGCATCAAATTTCACCACAGTTCTGCCCAACGCCGCCGCCCTGTATGTACCACACAATGGGGAGGTCGTCACAACCCGTTTTACCCGCATTTGACCCCTTCGTTTGACGACTCTCCGATGAAGGTCAGAACCGAGACGCCCAGCGTTGAAATCACATAGTTTTCTTACGAGTAGCCGAGGAAAATGCTTCAGACACACCGCCAATCAGAATCGTCACGTAGAGACCTCAGGCAGAGGCATACAGGCCGTCAATGAAACCATTCCGTTCCTTGGGATGTTGATTCCCACACATTTCGCGGTCTAAGACGACCTTTTGCAGGAAGACATCCTTGGCAATTTTGAGACTGCTGACATGTCCCTGGTAGTTCAAAGTTTCTCTAAGGACATCGTGGACTCACCTCTTTGAAGTGCAGCGTAACCGCAGTTATTGCTCTTGTATACAGGGTGGAACCACTAGCGACCGTTCGAAACCATTCGACGTAATTTGAACGTGCTCCGAAGCAGCAAAGGATTATTATGCTTTTTCGGAGTGCCTGTTCCACGTTCAAATTTCTTCGAATTGTTTTGAGTACCCCTCCTGCTTCCACCCTGTTCGCCAGAGCAAAATTTACGGCCGTGGTGTACTCCAAAGGGGTGAGATCCCATTTACTGACGTTACTGATCCATGATGTCCTTAGAGAGGGTCTGAAGCGCCAGGGAGATTTTAGCAGTTACCTCGAAGTAAACGGTCTATTGACACACAGTCAACATGGGTTTAGAAATCATGGCTCCTGTGAAACACAACTAACTCTTTATTCACATGAAGTGTTGAGTGCTATTGACAAGGCATTTCAGATCGATTCCGTGTTCCTGGATTTCCGGAAGGCTTTTGACACTGTACCACACAAACGGCTCGTAGTAAAATTGCGTGCTTATGGATATCGTCTCAGTTATGTGACTGGATTTCCGATTTCCTGCCAGAGAGGTCACAGTTCGTAGTAATTGACGGAAAGTCATCGAGTAAAACAAAAGTTATTTTAGGCGTTCCCCAAGGTAGTGTTATAGGCCCTTTGCTGTTCCTTATCTATATAAACAATTTGGGAGACAATCTGAGCAGCCGTCTTCGGTTGTTTGCAGATGACGCTGTCGTTTATCGACTAATAAAGTCATCACAGGATCAAAACAAACTGCAAAACGATTTAGAAAAAAATATTTGAATGATGCGAAAAGTGGCAGTTGACCCTAAATAACGAAAAGTGTGAGGTCATCCACATGAGTACTAAAAAGAACTCGTTAGACTTCGGTTACACGATAAATCAGTCTAATCTAAAAGCCGTTAATTCAACTAAATACGTAGGTATTACAATTACGAACAACTTAAATTGGAAGGAACACATAGAAAATGTTGTGGGGAAGGCTAACCAAAGGCTGCGTTTTATTGGCAGGACGCTTAGAAAATGTAACAGACCTACTAAGGAGACTGCCTACATTACGCTTGTCCGTCTTCTTTTAGAATACTGCTGCGCGGTGTGGGATCCTTACCAGGTAGGACTGACGGAGTACATCGAAAAAGTTCAAAGAAAGGCAGCACGTTTTGTGTTATAACGAAATATGGGAGAGAGTGTCACAGAAATGATACAGGATTTGGGCTGGAAATCATTAAAAGAAAGGCGTTTTTCGTTGCGACGAAATCTTCTCACGAAATTCCAATATACAACTTTCTCCTCCGAATACGAGAATATTTTGATGACACCGACCTACATAGGGCGGAAAGATCACCACGATAAAATAAGGGAAATCAGAGCTCGTACGGAAAGGTACAGGTGTTCATTCTTTCCGCGTGCTATACGAGATTGTAATAATAGAGAATTGTGAAGGTGGTTCGATGAACCCTCTGCCAGGCACTTAAATGTGCTTTGCAGAGTATCCATGTTGATGTAGATGTAGACTGTCTAGAACATTTTCCTGTTGCTCATCGGACTGCAAACTGTCATTTTCGACAGCGGTTCAAATGGTTCAAATGGCTCTGAGCACTACGGGACTTAACATCTGAGGTCATGAGTCCCCTAGAACTTAGAACTACTTAAATCTGACTAACCTAAGGACATCACACACATCCATGCCCGAGGCAGGATTCGAACCTGAGACCGAAGCAGTCGCGCAGTTCCAGACTGAAACGTCTAGAGCCGCTCTCCCACAGCAGCCAGCTTTCGACAGCGAAATACAATCGAAGTCCCAAGGAAAGTACTGGTTTCATTGGTGCCCTATATGTCACCCAATGAGGCCTTTTCGCGTCGATTCTGAGTGGCTGTGTTCTCCTCAACCAGTCATAAGAGACAGCGTGATTCTAACGCTGGACGCCCTGGTACTGACCTCGATCACAGAGGCGGCAAAAGAAGGCGTGAAATGTGTGTAAGAGGGGTTGAGACGATCGTCCTATAGTGTCGCACCTCCAAGGCGAAGATGGGCAGAAATGTGGTGAAATTTGGTGCCAATGGAACACCATTAACCCACTTTACACGTCGTATGAACTTCTGAGCTCTGGTGTTTTTCCATTAGTGTCAATACTTTGCTCTTTGAAACTTCTTCGAGCCTCGAGGCTGAGAATGACGTCGTAGGGCACCTTGCCCTTGCAACATTACAGAGGAAGGTTGTAGGCGCTTTTGAGCTAAATTTCAAACTTATGCGTCACAATCGGAGACAATTACGGCGTTCCGAAAAAGTAATCCTTTAACTTTGTGCGCAGGATATATAGGGTCCTATTTGAAAATGTTGGTCGTTGCGTCCTTGTGAACACAATGTCAAAGTTGCCGGTATCAAATGCTTGACGTTTCAGAGGGAGTAGTTAATATTTTAGGAGTTTGTAGTATTGACAGAAGCCGGCCGTTGTGACCAAGCGGTTCTAGGCGCTTCAGTCCGGAACCGCGCTGCTGCTAAGGTCGCATATTCGAATCCTGCCTCGGGCATGGATGTGTGTGATGTCCTTAGGTTAGTTAGATTTAAGTAGTTCTAAGTCTAGGTGACTGACGACCTCAAATGTTAAGTCCCATAGTCTTGGAGCCATTTGAACCAGTATTAAAAAAGCGAACAAAATATTCCATATACCACGTGTGCAATATTTACTGTTTACGGAGATGCAGCTGGTTACAGAGACGTTTTCATTTAGCGTGTTGGTTTTCAGTTGCTATGGGTTTATTTATTTATTGTTATTTTTATTTTGAAGTTCAGGTAGTGAAGTTGTGCTTCAGTTTACACCACAGAATATTTCAACCGTTGGTGTGACTGATTTGCTGTTCAACTTTGCAGTATCATTTAAGCATGTCTAGCAAGTCTTTTACAAAACTGAGTACGCTGGTATAGTGTTTGTCACCGGGTTTTGTAAGGTAAACGCTGCTGCTGCTGCTTGTGGAGAATAAGAGCACCAGACTCAAGAATGTTTACTCTTGTTTTCACTAAATTGCGTGGGTCTGATGCAGCGCCTAGCAGACATATCTCATCCGGACGTTTCAATGAACTAAGTCTGGATGAAGCAGAAGACACATTCAGTTAGCAGAACGTAGTGCTTCACCAAGCACACGCACAGAATTTCTACACGTGTCGGTGTTCCACACAAGAGAATATAGCGGTCACTGCGGATGTGCGATCCCTATCCTTAGCATTTACTGAGGACTCAACAAATTCGAGAAGATGAAGGTTGACGATTGGAATTTCATCGTTGGCTGATTACAAATCACAGAATATTAATACTGTTTAATCTTGAAGCCAAATTTCACCCCTGGCTGCATAAGTAGCATTCGAAATGCACATCAGCAGTGCCTCTATGTTGGCACGTTTTCAAGACCGCTACTCTGTAAACGTGTGGTATGGTATGACAGACAGTCAGTTGATTGGGTCTTTTGTGTCACTGCGTCTTCGTAAAGGGTCCTTTCATTTCGACTTTCTTGAAAACGAGGTTCAAGCATTATTGTAAGAGGTTCCTTTTGCTACAAAGATGGACATGTTGTTCCAATATGAGGGGTTCCCTGCAGATTCTACTCGTTAGGTGACACTGCATCTGTACCTAACATTCCCCACGTATATCGGCAGCAACTGTCACGTTTCTTAGCTACCGAAGTACCTGACCTTACCCCTTTAAAGTTTTACGTATTTGGGCGGTTCAAAGGCGAAGACTAGAGGCATCAAGTAAACACAAAACACGAACTGGGCTTACTAATTATGAATAATGCTGCCCTCCTAAAAGAACGCCAAGACGACCTCAGAAGAGCTCACGCGGTGTTCTTAAGAGAATTCGAAAGTGCAGTGAAGATTGACGTGGAATTTATGAAAACTAACTCTGAACTCAATAATATGCTTTTTATTAAAGTCTTCTGAGAGTACTTTTTGGGTCAGAATCTAACCGCTGTATCTTCATACCCGTAAACGTCGGACAGATGTTATATGGAATTTTTTATTCGAATTAGTCTATACTACACTACCTACTAAGATGCTTAACGATTTCTGCTGGAATACATTGTATAACTCTACGGCCGTTCACAGCATACTGCATGCCATCAGTTACCACACTTAGCCCAGAATTCGTACTGTGATTGTGATATTATCAGAAACTATGTCATGTAAGTTGACAGTTTGTCATCACAGTATACTCCAGGACTTCGGATTCAGATGTCCACTGGTCCCTAGTCAAAAACTAATTATGGGTGTTCTTTCTTAGTGATAGGTCATTTATAATGAGGGGGAGGTATGTCGTCCATGAACGACAAATTAAATATAACTGTGCTATTATGTCCTACACAACATTCCTTATATTGCCGATGGTGAAACACTCGTGACTAACCCTTCAGAAAAGATTCTCACTTTAGCTTTTCTTGTTGAGCTTTTTGTAACGCGTTTTAAGTGAAATTATTTCTGTAAGATTATGATCTGCGAGCTTTGGTGGGTGTTAGTGTATTGCAGCAAGGAGGTTAACTGGCACAAAAAATCATAGTTTGTCTTCTAAAATCTTAAACACAGTATCTGGTTTTATTTTTCCAACGCCCCGACTATGGAGCTTCTTACGCAGTATGAGGAGGGTCGTATCGCTACACACGACGCAGAGAATGTGCCTGATGTTAGCACCGGGGACGTATTGCTTTACTTGGTTTAGCAGAGTTCTATATTCTTAGCAGTGTTCAGTCATCCTGCTTCACTTATGATCTCTGTGAGCATCATCATCATCCAAGTCAACTCATTTGTTAGCCATTCGAAATGCACGTAGGTAGATGTCGTCTGTCTGCTTAGTGAATGCTACAGCAGCTGACCTTAGTAGTTCACTACGGTGGGAACTCTTATTCAGCGTCAACTTTGTAAGAATGATTCTGTAAGGTAAAGCTTTACTATGGTAACAGTATTACGTAATATCACAGTTTGCCAGTGATTATGTCTACAGTATCTCACACGTTCGCTAGGAAGTCAGTTCCAATGATTAAGGAACAATCATCAGTAACTGTCTGCTCTGGTCAACACAGGTTGTGTTGCTGTTGTGATCTTCAGTACCGATTTGAAGCAGCACTTCACGCTAGTCTATCTTGCATAAGACTCTTCATCTCTGAATTAATACTGAAATTTACAACTATTTGAAACTGCTTACTATATTCACGCCTAGGTCTCCTGCTGTAATTTTTACAGACCACACTTCACTCCATTACCAAATTGACAGTTCATTGATGCCTCAGGATGTGTCCTATCAATCAGTCCCTCCTTTTAGTCAAGTTGTGCCATAAATTTCTTTTCTACCCAGTGTGGCTCAGTTCCTTCTCATTAGTTCTTCGAACTACCCATCTAAAGTTCAGCATCGTTCTACAGCACCACATTTCAAAAGCTGCTATTCTCTTCTTGCCTGAACTGCGTATTGTCCACGTTTCACTTCTGTTCCAGGCTACACTCCAGATTAATACCGTCAGGCACTTAAATTTTCGTTAGGTGTTAGTAAATTCCACTTTTCATAAATGCCTTTCATGCTACTGTCAATCTGTATTTTACAACTTCTCCACTTCAGCCATCATCAGATGTTTTGCTCCCCAAATAACAAAACTCATCTACTACTTTTAGTGTCTCATTTCCAAATCCGATTCCTTCAGCATCACTTGAGTTAAATTATGTTAGCCTTCTTTTACTTTTGTTGATATTCATCTTATTTTCAGAACGCTATCCATTCACCTCAACTACACTTCTAAATCTGTGACAGACTAGCAATGTCATCAGCAAACTACAAACCTTTTATTTCTTTTGTCTGGACTTAATTCCCATTCCAAAATTCTCCTTGGTTTTCTTCTCAGCTTGCTCAGTGACTGAACAATATCAGGAATGGGCCACATTCCTGTCTTACTCCATTCTCAACCACGGCTTCCCTTTCATGTCCTTCAACCCTTTTAACTGCCATCTGATTTCTGTACAAGTTGTAAATAACCTGCCGCTTACTTTTTTCTATTCCAGCCCGTCTTAAAATTTCAAAGAGTATAGTCCACTCAAAAGGTTTATTAAGTCTACAAAAGTTATAAAAGCTGGTTTGTCTATCTTGAGCCTGATGTCTAAGATAACACATAGGGTCAGTACTGCCTCACGTGTTCCTGCATTTCTCTGGCGCCCAAACTGGTCTTGCCTGAGTTCGGCCCCTACCAGTTTTTCCACTCTTCTGTAAAGAATCCGCGACAATAGTTTGCAACCACGACTTATTAAACTGACGTTTCGGCAGTGTTCACAACTGTTAGCACCTGTCTTATTTGGAATTCGAATTATCACATTCTTCGTGAAGTCTGAAGGTAATTCTCCTGTCTCATATAGGTTGCACACCAAGACGAATAGCGTTGTTATGGCTGGCGCTCCCAAGGATCTCAGTAATTCTGAGGGAATATCATCGTCGACTCCAGGGATCTTATGTCTACATAAATCTTTCAGTGCTCTGTCAAATTCATCTCACAGTCTGATATCTTCTATCGCATCCTCACTTATTCTCTCTTCTCTTTCCATAATATTTTCTGCAAATGTAGTTATATAAGTGGCCATCAGAATATTTCTGTTCGAAGGCCGTACAGTCCAAAATCGATATGCCAGTCAGGTACAATCGCCGTGAGCATTGAGGCAATGATCCCCCTACGCATAAGGTCGAAGACACCAGTTTTTTACGAGACGGAACGCATGATAATCACATGGGAGAGATCGGGACTATAGGGTGGGAGTTCGAGTGCCTCCCGCTTGCGTTGGCGTAACTTCTGCGTCACGACATTGGCGATATGGGAATGTGCGTTATCGTGAAGCAGCAGCACTCCTTTTGCACCGTTTCACCACGGCGGGTTTCGACAGACATGCTGCCCAAGACGCATTCTTCATTCTCCGATGTAAGTCTACCGATGTTTGTCTTCCGTCAGCCGAGAAAGAAGCAACCTCACGTTGATTCCGCCTAGATGCATTCGGCAATAACGACGTCACAGTTTACGTTTCCGCATTTCCCGCTCGCACGTCGGAAGGACTCGAATGGCACACAAATTCATTGACTATATGTCGGTGCTTATTTTTTGGCGCCAGTTATACACAGGCTTACACATACTGTTTGTATATATTACTTCCCGCATCCAGCTTTCCCCACTTTGCCTAGTAATGGCTTACCACGTGAGCTCTTGATATTCAAGTAGGTGCATCTTTTTTTTCCAAAGGTTATTGCGAGGAAGATACAAAGACATGGCAAAAACATGACAACGGTAAGCTCATTCAATGATTTAGTAATTCAACGGATATCATGCTGATTTCAGAATTAATTTTAGGAGACATTCCTATGTGTCCTACCTCTGAATACTCTTTGCCACTATTTAGTTACACCGTAGGTTTTTTTTCTGCGTCTTAAAAATGGTTTAGAGAAACTGTACAGTGTCGAATGCGTAAAGAAAAGAGAAGCGGTGACTTTGTTGGAGAAACAGTACAGTGTCGAATGCGTAAAGAAAAGAGAAGCGGTGACTTTGTTGGGCGACAATATTACTGTAACAAGTGTCACCGGGGAGTATCTATTAGGCTACGAGTAAGACAATAATCTTTCCAGCGCGTAACAACTTTTCCCACAAGCTGCATCGCTTTAGACAAACACGCGGGTGGGTCGCTAGAATTATTTGTAGACAGCACGGATGCGGGTGCGTTGCCTAAATGGTGAGGGAGACCCGCAAACACACACACACACACACACACACACACACACACACACACACACACACACCACGTGTGCGAGCGTTCCCCAACAGGCTGTAAAACTCGATAATCCTCGCTGTACAGCCATCACTGACACAGATGGGAAAATATACGCGCAGCTGCCCCGCTCACCCACGTAATTTAGTTGCCGGGATAAAAGATTTACGGCGGCAAGTATTCGTTACTGCAGCATCTCAATGTAAATACAGACAGGAACGCCCTTCCTCCTGTCGTTTTCCCTCTTTTTACAAAAAATCGCCTCTTTTCTTTCTTCGCCCGCGCGCCGTACTCGGTGCGCCGTTCCTCAGATGTTTCCGCCGGCCCGGAGGAGGGGGACAGGGGCGGCTGCTCTTGCTCTGCTCTTCCGCCGCAGAAAAAGCGCCCACGTAAACACCGCGCCGGCCGGCTGCTCTGCGCCTGAGCGCTGGCAACCCGCGGTGCGGTCTCGGTGTGCCGCTACTCCAGCGTGCGTCCTGGCCCACGAGTGCTTACAAGTACAGTGACAACGTGGAGTGCAGACTTTTCGTGAACTGGCCACAAGGCCTGCCACTGGTTTGTACCGATGCTTGGCTCAGCTCAGTCACAAAGGGAGAGTGCACTAAATAAATTAAATCAATACCTTTCACAAGAGATTTGGCTCATTCAGATAATTACTATTAAACTGATGAGCCAAAGAAACTGGTACACCTGGTGTAGGGCCTCCGCAACCACGCAGAAGTGCCGCAACATGAAGTGGTGTGGACTCGACTAATATCTGAAGTAGTGCTGGAGAGAACTGACGCCATGAATCGTGCACGGCTGTCCATAAATCCGTAAGAGTAGGAGCGGGTGGAGATCTCTTCTGAGCAGCTCGCTGCAAGACATCCCAGATATGCTCAATAATCTTCATGTCTGGGGAGTTTGGTGGCCAACGGCAGTGTTTAAACTCAGAAGAGTGTTCATGGAGCCATACTGTAGCAATTCTGGATGTGTGGGGTGTCGCATTGTCCTGCTGCAATTGCGCAAGTCCGTCGGAATGCACAAAGAACATGGATGGCAGCAGATGATCAGACAGGATGCTTACGTACGTGTCACCTGTCAGAGTCGTATCTAGAAGTATCGGGGGTCCCATATCACTCCAACTGCACACGCCTTACACCATTACAAAGCGTACACCAGCTTGAACAGTTCCCTGCTTACATGCAGGGTTCATGGATTCATGAGGTTGTCTCCATACGCGTACATGTACATCCACTCGATACAACTTGAAAGGAGACACGTCCGACCAGGCAACATGTTTCCAGTCATCAACAGTCCAACATCGGTGTTGACGGGGTCAGGAGAGACGTAAAACTTTGAATCGTGCAGTCATGAAGGATACTCGAGAGGGACAACGCCCCCGAAAGCCCATATCGATGATGTTTAGTTGAATGGTTCGCACGCTGACACTTATTGATGGCCCAGCATTGGAATCTGCAGCAATTTGAGAAAGGCTTGACTTCAGTCACGTTGACCGGTTCTCTTCAGTTGTCGTTGGTACCGTTTTTGTAGAATCTTTCTCCGGTCGCAACGGTGTCACAGATTTGACGTTTTGCCGGCTTCCTGATATTCACGGTACACTCTTGAAACGGTCGTACGGGAAAATCTCCACTTCATCGCTACCTCGAAGATGCTGTGTCCCATCGCTCGGCCGGCCGCGGTGGCCGTGCGGTTCTGGCGCTGCAGTCCGGAACCGCGGGACTGCTACGGTCGCAGGTTCGAATCCTGCCTCGGGCATGGGTGTGTTTGATGTCCTTAGGTTAGTTAGGTTTAAGTAGTTCTAAGTTCTAGGGGACTTATGACCGAAGATGTTGAGTCCCATAGTGCTCAGAGCCATTTGAACCATTTTGAACCCATCGCTCGTGCGCTGACTACAACACCACGTTGAAACTCACTTAAATCTTGATAACCTACCGTTGTAGCAGCAGTAAGCAATCTAACAACTGCGCCAGATATTTGTTGTCTTGTATAGGCCTTTCCGACCGCAGCGCCGTGTTCTGCATGTTTACATATCTCTGTATTTGAATACGCACGCCTATACCTGTTTCTTTGGTGCTTTAGTGTAGTTTGATATCGTATTGAGTTGGTTAAATTATTTCAAAAGTTGTCATAACTAATCTTTAATTATTCGCTATCAAACTAATTTTCCCCGACAACTGCAGATCACCCTCAGCTTGCCTAACCACCCGACTATGAGCTACTGAGGGCGGAAGAATTTTCTGGGTCTTAATTTGATTAAATCTACAATATCGCAATATGTGCGATACCTGGCAGAGGTTAGCCAGCCGTTCGTTTCAAATCCAAGCCATGGCTACTTCCTGCGGAAGTACACGTGAGTGCCCGCCGTTTTCGCGGAAGTTGCCGCCTGTAAAGCATTTCCAGGCCCTGGGCCGCAGTTTCTTACCGTTTACAGGGAAGCTAAACGGTAGCCGCAGCGTTGGTTTGGTTGGCTACAAGACCTCCTTCTAGTCGGCGGAAGCTTATAGTTTCGAGGGCTCCTAGGCCACAAAAGTGTGGAGAGACTCCACGATAGCGGAAGTTGTGTCTAGTTATCGAATTGAACGGAGGTGTGCTATTAAGACGGTCTTGACTATGGGACCAGCCGCCATCTTAGCTTCAGTGAGCATGCTTTTTGCACAGTTTGCCGCCATGGACCGTCGCGCTTGCGAGGTTGTAGGCTGTTAAATTCAACCCCTAGTTCACATTCAGTAGTGTTCATAGTTACGCTGTTAACTGTTCAGTGCCGGCCGGAGTGGCCGAGCGGTTCTAGTCGCTACAGTCTGGAACCGCGCGACCGCTACGGTCGCAGGTTCGAATCCTGCCTCGGGCATGGATGTGTGTGATGCCCTTAGGTTAGTTAGGTTTAAGTAGTTCTAATTTCTAGGGGACTGATGACCTGAGAAGTTAAGTCCCATAGTGCTCAGAGCCATTTTTTGTCGACGGGCCCAGGCGAGGTGTAAAGCATGTGGGCCTTTGGCTCCGAAAGCCCATTTTAATGATGTTTCGTTGAATGGTTCGCACGCTGTCACGTTCAACGATTCCCTTCAGTCGTCGTTGGTCCCTTTTTTGCAGCATGTTTTTCAGGCCGCAAAGATGTCGGAGATCTGATGTTTCACCGGATTCCTGATATTCACGGTACACTCGTGAAATTATCGTACGGGAAAATCCCCACTTCATCGCTACCTCGGAGATACTGTGTCCCATCGGCCGTGCGCCGACTCTAACACCACGTTCACAGTCACTTAAATCTTGATAACCTGCCACTGCAGCACCTGTAACCGATCTAACAACTGCGCCGGACACTTGTCTTATATAGGCGTTGCCGTCCGCTGCGCCATATTCTGCCTGTTTACATGTCTCTGTATTTGAATACGCGTGCCTATACCAGTTTCTTTGGCGCTTCAGTGTAAATAAGAATGTAAATGTTTGTTCAAACTCGTGTATTTTCGAAAGTTCTTCACCGATTGCTTCGAAATTTTGACACGACAATGTATTCCAACATCTGCATGTTTTTATTTACTAATTGGAGCGCCATCTTTAATATATAAATATATATGTAATAATAATAGAGGAAATCTACGCAAAAAGGCAAATGTTCCTTTGTTCAAAATCTTTAATCTCCGAAAGTTCTTCACCGTTGGTTCCAAATTTTGACACAACGTTGGATTCGAAAAGGTGTAATTTATTATTTTAATATATGTTATACACAAATAAATTTGTAATATATAAGCTGAAAGCATTGTTTCCAAAAATCATAAAATTATTCGACCAATTTACTTCAAATTTTACACGTTAGTGTAATAAACATTTGGCACATACGGACTATAAGGCTGCCATAACTAAAATGTGTAAAAACTTTATATTTTAGTTATGTGCTGATTTTTATCCACATGACAACTTGGAGAGAGGTCTAACATATAATGAACATGTTTCGCAACAAAAACATTTTTTAAGACCTGAAGATAACAGCAATGTGCGACGAAACTTGTCTTAAATAAATAAATATTTAGGCGATCTGTTAAATGTTTTTAGCAAGTAAAACAGACTGCTCCTTCGGTCTTCTCAAAACGAGAAAATTCAGTTAATCTGTGCTGTTTCGTCTCGTGCGCGTACGGTCTGAGAGCGAGGTGTACTTGATATTTGTCGCTGCTTTTCTTTATCTACGCAAAAGTATTGCAACAAATGGGCAAATAGGAATATGATTGCTGACAGGTCGTTAACTAAAGAGGAGGCATCGGTAGACGGATTAATAATGCAACTGAGCGGCAGTGAAATGGAGAAGCCCGCTCACCTGCAGGTAAAAGAATCGCGACGTGCTTTGTCTGTTCACTCATCCGTGCGCTGCAGCAGACGAGCTGACAGGCTGTATCACGGAGAAGGCCTGTTATACCGGTTATTAATGTACTCCGGCTGTACCTTCACGTTCCGTCAATTCTCGCCCGTGTGTTGACAGACGCATCCGAAGCAAAACCAACGCCGCGAGGGCGATGGAGTGGCGAGATAAACAGCATCCGTAAGCACAAACAGCAGCGGTCGCCCCGGACCGATAGCGGCCGACATCGGACAATGCTCACCGTGGGAGCTGGAGCGTGTTATGAAGACGTGCATAACAGGACGGCGCACGGGACTGCGAAATTATTGTGCGGAACAACGGGGGACGTCAGGGGGAGTTAGGCGCAGCGAGATGAGCCCGTGACAACAGTGGCAGTCCGGGCTCGGCCGGGGTGGGGGTATCGGCTTACAGCTGCCGCGCCGGCCAGGTAACTCTTGCTGCGCGTCAACCGGCGAGGCGAGCCGCCGGGGGAGGAATTATTATTATTCAGCGGGCGGATGAAAGGGGCGCGTGGGGATGCGGCTCATCAGTGCCACGCAGCGTCAGCCTCACAATGCGCAGCGTTTTGTCGGCCACCTGCCTCTCGCGCACCCCACGCAGCAGACGCTACGCACCCTTCGGGCCCGCGGTGCCGGCTGCGTGCGCAGCAGTGCCAAACACTGTCCGAAGCCGACTGGGACGCGCGGACACACGGCGCCAACGTTACACCTCCAGTCACCTTCTACTAAACTCCGTCCGAACAGGCCTCTGAAGACCCAGTGGTAGTGGCTGACCGCCGAGTCATTCTCAGCCGAGAGGCGTCACTGGCGTTCGGCCGCCCGTCGACACCGACATAGATAGCCTAAACAGTAAGTTACAAAATTATTTTAAGCAGTGCCATCCTCAGCTGCAGGATGTTGTTCTTTGAATCTGATTTAAAGAGTAGAAATTCTGAGAAAAATAAACACATTACATTTAATTTTCAGAAGTGGTAGAAATTAGGAATCTGCATTCTCTAACTGTACCAGTAGGTGCATAAATTGTACCACCCAAATAACCATGTCCCTGACTTTAAAGGAATGTTCTAATCTAAGTTTTCGGTAATTTTACATATTTTAGTTCTTACGCCTCTATTTGCAGGCATTTCAGTATAATTTTTTCCCTCCTATCGCCATCCCCGCACACTTTGTATGAAGCCAATTTTGCGTTTCATTTCGTGGTGGCTTCCCCACAGAGTCTCAAAACACTTCCTATATTTATTTTTGACAGGTGGAGCCGTAGATCTAAATTTCTTCTCCTTTGCTTCGGTAAGCTTTCTTTCTTTTTAGCATATATTGCTCCTCAGTTCGCAGGCTCCTTGGGTGGCCTTTTGTAAGTTTTATTTGGGACTTTCATAATTTCCCTCGGATTCAGCGATATTTCTTGGATGGACACCTTCAGCTCACCTTTTGCTGCTATGGCTTCTTCTGCACTGTAGTCATGGGTCAATCCATTTCCTTTTGCTACGTCGGAGACAAGTTTTCTTACGTCCGACTTATGTAAACAGAACATCATATCTTCAAGTGCAAGAATACGTTCTTCCAATGTGTTTTCAACGTCGTTAGAAAACACTTTACTGCGGCCAAACATTTTTATATGCTACTCTGTATTTTCCTTTTTGTTTTCAAAATGGGTCTTAATTTCACCTTAGGCACAGACGAAAGTAAGGAGAAGTAAAGGAAATAAGAACAGCAAGAAATTTACGAGGGTTATTCGGAAATCAAGGAACGATCGGTCGTGAAATGGAAACCACAGTGAAAATCCGATGGAGTTTAGCACAGACGTGTTGGGCAGTGTCTTTAGTATGCCTGTCGATAGCCTTACGTCGGTCTTTTTAGTTCTGACCACACAGGGAGCACATAAAGATACCTAGAGCAATAGTGTCTCCCGCCAAGTACGAGGGCCTGGTTAGAAAGTTTGCGTGAAGCTATGCAGCCAACATTACATAACTGCCATGCGTTTACTTCTTAAAGACAATTCTCAGTCGCATTCTGCAGGGGCAATGAAGATGCTCCTGCATCGTTTTCCATTGGAAATGTTTGATTACACACAATACAGGCGGTAATTGTCTCACTCTGAGATTCATCTCTGTTCACATGTACCGCTGGCTATGAAGACAACATTTTGGCGCAGACAACAAGCTGTAGATCAGCGTAGAGAATTGGCGGAAAGCACTGGCGGCTGCCTTCTAAAACGAGGGTGTTGGAAAGTTGGTACAACGCTACGACAAGCGTCAAAGTCGGGTCGCCGGCTATGGAGACAAGTAGCTGGAAGTTGTAGCTAACTGTTGCAAATAAAACAGTTTTAATTTTCACTGTGGTTTCCATTTCGCGACCTGTCGTTCCTTACTTTCCGAATAGCCCTCGTAACATCAGAATTAGGGATCACGAAGTACACGAATTCTGCTGCCTAGGCAGCAAAATAACCCATGACGGACGGAGCAAGGAGGACATAAAAAAGCCGACTAGCACTGGCAGAAAGGATGTTGCAGGCTGAGAGAAATACGCTAGTATCAAACATAGGTCTTAATTTGAGGAATAAATTCCTGAGAAGCACGTATTTCACACTAACCTCACTAAATGTCGGTTAGTATAAGAGGTACGAATGTAATAGCAGTGGTATTAACTAGCAACCGGTATAATATAGGCAAGTCTCCCCTATTTGGTCAACGTTGACTAGGACTCGATTTGCTAAGGCCATCAACACACAGTGTGTATCAAAATTATAAAAATAGTAGAGGATACAATACTGAGTATTTTGAGATGAGGAACCAATGAAAGAAAATCAACCTTTCCGGCGGGATGAGGTATATAACCAGCAAAGCACGTGATTGTGTATTGCCTATGTTTCTGAAGAAATAACCGCTTGCCGCTTTCACAATGGTGATGCTACCATGCAAAACCACACGCCCGATTCCAGTCACCAAAGTTAACTAAGAGGACTCGGTATTTTTGCCACATAGTTTTGACAGTGCATGATACCCGTTATTGTTACATAATCTACTCTCTGTAGATATGAGATGTAGATAGATAGATATGAGCAATTATTTTCTTGAAATGATGTGGAACGAGTCAGATGGCTACGTGCTGGCCCGTTTACCAGTGTTTAAAACGAGCACATTTAATATTTAAGAACACAATATTTTTCAGTCCTATTCATGCAACTACAATTGAAACTACACACAATCAAAAAAGTTTTGCATCACCTCGGTTCCGAGAGCTCCGGAACCTGTACATAAAATTGGAATAGAGATCAACATAAACATCATTTCCGCCCTTTCTATTGCTCATGAAAGTCACACATTGCATGCTGTACCACCATACAGCGACACCTTCAGAGGTGGTGGTCAAGATTTCTGTGCACACCGGTGCCTCTAATACCCAGTAGCACGTCCTCTTCCATTGATGCATGCCTGTTTTCGACGTGGCCTACTATCCACAAGTTCATCAAGGCACTGTTGGTCCAAATTGTCCCACTCCTCAACGGCGATTCGGAGTAGATCCCTCAGAGTGGTTGGTAGGTCACTTCGTCCATAACAGCCCTTTTCAATC
Source organism: Schistocerca cancellata (assembly GCF_023864275.1). Taxonomy (NCBI): domain Eukaryota; kingdom Metazoa; phylum Arthropoda; class Insecta; order Orthoptera; family Acrididae; genus Schistocerca; species Schistocerca cancellata. The sequence continues at coordinate 404,778,980 of NC_064631.1, forward strand.
TACCCAGACACATTCGGTAGGGTTCATGCCTGGAGAACATGCTGGCCACTCTAGTCGAGCGATGTCGTTATAATGAAGGAAGTCATTCAGAAGATATGCACGATGGGGGCGTGAAACTGTCGTCAATGAAGACGAATGCCTCGCCAGTATGCTGCCGATATGGTTGCACTGTCGGTCGGAGGATGGCATTCACGTATCGTAGGGCTGTTACGGTGCCTTCCTTGACCACCAGCAGCGTACGTCGACCCCACATAATGACACTCCAAAACTGCAGGGAACCTCTGCTGCACTCGCTGGACAGTGTGTCTAAGGCGTTCAGCCTGATGGGGTTGCCTCCAAACACATCTCCGACGATTGTCTTGTTGAAGGCATATACGACGCTCATCGGTGAAGAGAACATGATGTCGATTCTGAGCGGTCCATTGGGCATGTTGTTGGGCCCATCTGTACTGTGCTGCATGGTGTCGTCGTTGCAAAGATGGACCTCGCCATGGACGTCGGAAGTGAAGTTGCGCATCCTGCAGCCTATTGCGAACAGTTTGACTCGTAAAACGACATCCTGTGGGTGCACGAAAAGCATTGTTCAACATGGTGGCGTTGCTGTCAGCGTTCCTCCGAGCCATAATCCGTAGGTAGCGGTCATCCACTGCAGTAGTAGCACTTGGGCGGCCTGAGCGAGGCATGTCATCGACAGTTTCTGTCTCTCTGTATCTCCTCCATGTCCGAACAACATCGCTTTGGTTCACTCCGAGACGCCTGGACACTTCCCTAGTTGAGAGCCCTTCCTGGCACGAAGTAACAATGCGTAATGTTACTTATAATCCGTCTTGATTGCAAATTTTTTATTCATATGACCGGTTTCGGTGTGACGCAGCATGTGAAAGGTGCTGGATTTGGACGGGTTACTCCTGTAACTGAAATATCAGATCTGAAGATGGTTCTGAATGAACCGAAGCCGGTCATATGAATAAACAATTTGCAATCAAGACGGATTATAAGTAGCATTATAAAATCACTGATTGCTGTTATCCCATCAGACATTATGTCGATCGAATCGCGGTATTGATCGTCTAGGCATGGTTGAACTATAGACAACACAAGCCGTGTACCTCCTTCCTGGTGGAATGACTGGAACTGATCAGCTGTCGGACCCGCCTCTAATAGGCGCTGCTCATGCATGATTACTTACAGCTTTGGACGGGTTTAGTGACATCTCTGAACAGTCAAAGGAACTGTGTCTGTGATACAATATCCACAGTCAACGTTTATCTTCACGAGTACTGGGAACCAGGGTGATGCAAAACTTTTTTTGATGTGTGTATAAGGGGCGACCAAAAAGTTTCCGTTGGACGGGCGTGTAGTCCAGAATCGGAAGGCCAATCAGGTGGAATTGCCGTGAGCGCTGAGACAATCACCGCACCATTGCACCTGGTTGAAGACTCCCGTTTCATAAAATACCGTGTCCTGCTGCGCGGCTGCGTGTGATAGTCGCGTGGTCTCGGGCGCCTTGCCACGGTTCGCGCGGCTCCCCCCGTCAGATGTTCAAGTCCTACCTCGGGCATGGGTGTGGATGTTGTCCTTAGCGTAAGTTGGTTAAAGTTAGGTTAAGCAGTGTGTAAGCCTAGGGACTGATGACCTCAGCAGATAGGTCCCATAGGAACTTACCACGAATTTCCAATTTCCTGCTGCGTGAAGAATTCTGTAACCCCCTGTTGCACATCCTCATCCCCCAGGAATAATCGATACTTCAAGACCAAAGGAGTGATAACGCTTTGGGGGGCGATCTGTACTGAAGGGTGGATACTCGAGTGTCTCCCACTTGAGTTGGGATAACTTCTGCGCTTCAGTATCTGTAATATGGGGACGTGTGTTATCATGAACTTGGAGCACCAGTTCACAAAAGTTGTTTTCATCAAGCATAATTCCCCATACATACAGGGTGACAATTTTTGAACTATATGAAAAAGAGCAAATTAGTTACAAAGTACGACGTGCACACACTTTATTCAACATGTAAACGTAACTACAGATTTTCGGATTTAAGTTATGACATATTCGATATGCCTGCCACAATTGGCGATGATGTGGCGCAGACGAACATCAAAATTATGTGTAACCCCCTGAAGTGACGGAACATCGATGCTGTCGATGACCTCCTGAATGGCTGTTTTCAGCTTAGCAATGGTTTTGGTGTTGTGTTGCTGTACTCCTTGTCTTTAACACAGCCGCACAAAAAGGAGACGCGTGTGTTCAGATCCGGAGAATATGGCCGCCAATCGAGGGCCATGCCAGTGGCCTCTGGGTACCCCAGAGCTAGAATGCGGCCCCCCAAAGTGGTCCTCCAGGATACCAAACACTCCGTCTTGCATATACCATATTATGTCGGAATCAGGGTCACTTTAAATAATCGGGATGAAATCATCTTCTAAAACTTTCACGTACCGCTCGGTAGCCACCGTGCCATTCATCATCCGCCAGATATGTGCTGGCGTTTGTCCTTTGGCAGCCAAGAAAAGAATAACGGAACGTTACTCCTGTGTGAACGCATATGGCAATAACGTCACCATAGTTCACGTTACCACATTTGCTTCGGAAAGACACGAATACCATACTAATCTCTTGCCTACACGTCGGTGCTTATATACAAGCATCGTTGCATATACACTGCAGCAACGCCCTAAATTGAAAATTTTTGATCCTCCCATATAGTTGTTTTACATGCTACCAGTTTTCTAATAATAATTCGGCAGTGGAATAGGAGTTGTCCTGAAGAAATGATTTTAGATTAGATTTGAAATTTACTTTATTATCTATCAGTCATTTTATCTCATTGCTTTAATGATCAAAAAATTTATTTTGTTGATTTATTTATACACTGCTGGCCATTAAAATTGCTACACAATGAATATGACTTGCTACAGACGCGAAATTTAACCGACAGGAAGAAGATCCTGTGGTATGTAAATGATTAGTTTTTCAGGGCATTCAAACAAGGTTGGCGTCGGTGGCGAAACCTACAACGTACTAACATGATTAAAGTTTCCAACCGATTTCTCATACACAAACAGCAGTTGACCGGCGTTGCCTGGTGAAACGTTGTTGTGATGCCTCGTGTAAGGAGGAGAAATACGTACCATCACGTTTCCGACTTTGATAGAAGTCGGATTGCAGCCTATCGCGATTGCGGTTTATCGTATCGCGACATTGCTGCTCGCGTTGGTCGAGATTCAATGACTGTTAGCAGAATATGGAATCGGTGGGTTCAGGAGGATAATACGGAACGCCGTGCTGGATCTCAACGGCCTCGTATCACTAGCAGTCGAGATGACTGGCATCTTATCCGCATGGCTGTAACGGATTGTGCAGCCACGTCTCGATCCCTGAGTCAACAGATGGCGACGTTTGCAAGGCAACAACCATCTGCACGAACACATCGACGACGTTTGCAACAGCATGGACTATCAGCTCGGAGACCATGGCTGCGGTTACGTTTGACGCTGCATCACAGACAGGAGCGCCTGCGGTGGTGTACTCTACGACGAACCTGGGTGCACGAATGGAAAAACGTCATTTTTTCGATGAATCCAGGTTCTGTTTACAGCATCATGATGGTCACATCCGTGTTTGGCAACATCGCGGTGAACGCACATTGGAAGGGTGTATTCATCATCGCCATACTGGCGTATCACCCGGCGTGATGGTATGGGGTGCCATTGGTTACACGTCTCGGTCACCTCTTGTTCGCATTGACGGAACTTAGAACAGTGGACGTTACATTTCAGATGTGTTACGACCCGTGGCTCTACCCTTCATTCGATCCCTGCGAAACCCTACTTTTCAGCAGGATAATGCACGACCGCATGTTGCAGGTCCTGTACGGGCCTTTTTGGATACAGCAAATGTTCGACTGCTGCCTTGGGCAGCACATTCTCCAGATCTCTCACCAATTGAAAACGTCTGGTCAATGGTGGCCGAGCAAGGCTCATCACAATACGCCAGTCACTACTCTTGATGAACTGTGGTATCGTGTTGAAGATGCAAGGGCAGCTGTACCTGTACACGCGATCCAAGCTCTGCTTGACTCAATGTCCAGGCGTACGAAGGCCGTTATTACGGCCAGAGGTGGTTGTTCTGGTTACTGATTTCTCAGGATCTATGCACCCAAATTGCATGAAAATTTAATCACATGTCAGTACTAGTATAATATATTTGTCCAATGAATACCCGTTTATCATATGCATTTTTTCTTGGTGTAGCAACTTTAATGGCTAGTAGTGTAATTACTGCTTTCTGACAGCTGTAATAATGTTAAGAACTTCATTTTCTTCTTCTATTGTTCTAGATATGGGCGTCGCTATTCTTCTCAAATTGTGATGGATTATTTATGATATATTTCATTAGCGGACAGATATATTGTGAAATTGGTGTGGGTTCCTGTAATCATGTCCTAGCTCATGAACCACGGGCAACGTATGAGTGGCCAAGTAAGTGGTCCCGACAGTCGGGATACCAGTTACTTTGGAATAAGGCTGGGCATCTCGGACATATTCTGAGTCGTGGTCACCTTTGTGCTCATACGGCAAAGATTACCAAATCCACCGGTTAGTCCCTCAGCCGTTAGGGGTAAAACCCAATGGGACTCGGGGCAAGTAAGGCTAGCAACCTACTTCCCTGGTACTTTAAATATGATGCTGGCAATAATCAGAGCTGGAGGTGACGGAGTCCCACCTCTAACTGACAAACCAGGTAGTCCTAAGATACGACTTGGCAAACAAATGGTAATGAGATGGGGAGCTATTAATATCAATGGGGGCTACTCTGGGAAGAAGGTAGAGCTGGCAGCGGCTGCAAGTAAGATGGGGCTGGACGTTTTAGCTGTTAGTGACATTCGGGTAAGGGGTGAGAAAGAAGAGGAAGTGGGAGAATACAAGGTCTACCTGTCATGAGTCAAAGCAGGAATAGCACAATGGGGTGTAGGGCTCTACATCAGGAAAGAAATGGAACCCAGCGTAGTTGCAATAAGGTATGTAAACGAACGACTGATGTGGATAGATTTGACAGTGTCTAGCAAGAAAATTAGGATTGTGTCAGTATATTCGCATTGTGAAGGGACAGATCAAGATAAGATGGATAGTTTTTATGAGGCACTCAGTGATGTAGTTGTTAGAGTAAAGGACAAGGACAGTGTTCTGCTCATGGGTGATTTTAACGCCAGGATTGGAAGCCGAACAGAAGGGTATGAAAAGGTTATGGGTAAATTTGGAGAGGATATGGAGGCCAACAGGAACGGGAAACAACTCTTGGATTTCTGTGCCAGTATGGGCTTAGTAATCACAAACGCCTTTTTTAAACATAAGAACATTCACCGGTGTACTTGGGAAGGCAGGGGAACCAGATCTGTCATTGACTATATAATAACAGATCAGGAATTCAGGAAGGCTGTGAGGGACACACGTGTATTCAGGGGATTCTTTGATGACACTGATCATTATTTAATCTGCAGTGAAATTGGGATTGTGAGGCCGAAAGTGCAAGAGGTCAGGTCCATATGTAGGAGGATAAGAGTGGAGAAACTTCAGGATAAGGAAATCAGGCACAAGTACATAACAGCGATCTCAGAAAGGTACCAGTTAGTTGAATGTAGTCAATTACAGTCATTGGAAAAGGAATGGACAAGGTACAGGGACACAGTACTAGAAGTGGCTAAAGAATGTCTTGGAACAGTAGTGTGTAAAAGTAGGATGAAGCAAACAGCTTGGTGGACTGATACATTCAAGGCAGCCTGTAAAAGGAAAAAGAAGGCGTATCAAAAATGGCTACATACCAGAACCCAGGTAGACAGAGAAAGTTATGTTGAAGAAAGAAACAAAGCCAAACAGATAATTGCAGCATCCAAGAAGAAATCGTGGGAAGACTTTGGAAACAGGTTGGAGACTATGGGTCAAGCTGCTGGAAAACCATTCTGGAGTGTAATTAGCAGTCTTCGAAAGGGAGGTAAGAAGGAAATGACAAGTATTTTGGACAGGTCAGGAAAATTGCTGGTGAATCCTGCAGATGCCTTGGGCAGATGGAGGGAATATTTTGAAGAGTTGCTCAATGTAGGTGAAAATGCGATCAGTAATGTTTCAGATTTCGAGGTAGAATGGGATAGGAATGATGATGGAAACAGGATCACATTTGAGGAAGTGGAAAAAATGGTCAATAGATTGCAGTGCAATAAAGCGGCTGGGGTGGATGAAATTAAGTCGGAACTCATCAAATACAGTGGAATGTCAGGTCTTAAATGTGACACAGGATAACTGAAATGGCCTGGGAGTTGGGACAGGTTCCATCAGACTGGACAAAAGCAGTAATCACACCAATCTTTAAACATGGAAACAGTAAAGATTGTAACAACTACAGAGGTATCTCTTTAATCAGCGTTGTGGGTAAAATCTTCTCAGGTATTGTTGAAAGGAAAGTGTGAGTATTAGTTGAGGACCAATTGGATGAAAATCAGTGTGGGTTTAGGCCTCTTAGAGGTTGTCAGGACCAGATCTTTAGCTTACGGCAAATAATGCAGAAGTGTTATGAGTGGAACAGGGAATTGTATCTATGCTTTATAGATCTAGAAAAGGCATATGACCGGGTTCCTAGGAGGAAGTTATTGTCTGTTCTACAAGATTATGGAATAGGAGGCAAACTTTTGCAAGCAATTAAAGGTCTTTACATGGATAGTCAGGCAGCAGTTAGAGTTGACGGTAAATTGAGTTCATGGTTCAGAGTAGTTTCAGGGGTAAGACAAGGCTGCAACCTGTCTCCACTGTTGTTCATATTATTTATGGATCATATGTTGAAAACAATAGACTGGCTGGGTGAGATTAAGATATGTGAACACAAAATAAGCAGTCTTGCATATGCGGATGACTTAGTTGTGATGGCAGATTCGATTGAAAGTTTGCAAAGTAATATTTCAGAGCTATATCAGAAATGTAAGGACTATGGTATGAAGATTAGCATCTCCAAAACGAAAGTAATGTCAGCGGGAAAGAAATATAAACGGATTGAGTGCCAAATAGGAGGAACGAAATTAGAATAGGTGGACGGTTTCAAGTACTTAGGATGCATATTCTCACAGGATGGCAACATAGTGAAAGAACTGGAAGCGAGGTGTAGCAAAGCTAATGCAGTGAGCGCTCAGCTACGATCTACTCTCTTCTGCAAGAAGGAAGTCAGTACGAAGACTAAGTTATCTGTGCACCGGTCAATCTTTCGACCAACTTTGTTGTATGGGAGCGAAAGCTGGGTGGACTCAGGTTACCTTATCAACAAGGTTGAGGTTACGGATATGAAAGTAGCTAGGATGATTGCAGGTACTAGTAGATGGAAACAATGACAGGAGGGTGTCCACAATGAGGAAATCAAAGAAAAACTGGGAATGAACTCTATAGATGTAGCAGTCAGGGCGAACAGGCTTAGATGGTTGGGTCATGATACACGCATGGGAGAAGCAAGGTTACCCAAGAGACTCATGGATTCAGCAGTAGAGGGTAGGAGGAGTAGGGGCAGACCGAGGAGAAGGTACCTGGATTCGGTTAAGAATGATTTTGAAGTAATAGGTTTAACATCAGAAGAGGCACCAATGTTAGCACTGAATAGGGGATCATGGAGGAATTTTATAAGGGGGGCTATGCTTCAGACTGGACGCTGAAAGGCATAATCAGTCTTAAATGATGATGATGATGATGATGATGATTGCAATTAAAATGGCTAGCTCCTTAAACGCGTAGCTACAAGATGACTGCAACACCATATATTACTCTTTCTGCTCACTTTTGTGCAATCATTGCTTACCATAGCATGAAAACAAACTACACGTGTTAAAAGTGGATCTAAAAACATGAAAACGAAAATAAATAGTGTGTCAGTGAAGTGCAATGTACATACTAAAACCAATCACTTGTGTGTATAAGACCTTTAGGAATGAAGCAGAAACCAAAAAGAACCACTTATGATGTTTCAAAATAAAACTAAACGTATCTGCTCTAAATAAGACTTTTATTAGAAACCTATATTTCCAAAGAAACCCTCCAAAAAATTCAGTAAGAAATTGTGTATTTGTGGTCCAAGTGTTGTTCAGGAGTTCGTTTTGGCATTTTCTGTTGGTCTGCGTTTAACAGATACATATCTTGCTCAAAGTTTTCCCGTGGTTAATTCTCAAATGAAATGTAAAAGTAACGCCAGAGGAAATCGCAATCCTGACCAGAAACCTTTCTGTCCTCTGGAAAATGGCAACATTTCGATGTGGTGTGGAGGGGCATTGGGTCAGCACACTACTCTCCTAGACTCGTCATCTTTCCAGAGCCTCCAGCTTTTTGACATTTTACGGAGGAGGACTTATGCACAATATAACATATATATTATTCTGATATACTTGTCGCACGATCTATTTTATACACATTAACTCACCAACCCTGGAATACCAATGACGAATTTAATCTTCGTCAATGTTTTGTGGACCATTTCATTGACACGGATGCCATCTCTTTGCCAAGTTGAGAAAAATCAGCTTGTCCCAGCAAGTGCTCTGTAGGGAACACGACGTTAACAATATGAGTCGCAACCCTTCACACAGAACTGCTCATCGTGATTCTCATTATGCTGGATAGCCCTCTTTCTCTCTTGAAAGTAATGTGTGGCATTGCTATTGGCTTGCCTATGTTACGTATAAGTTACATGTTTAACGTAAACAACGGGTTCCTTCTCTTGTTTTGTAGAACGTTATTATCAAAATGGGCGAATAAAATTGTACGTCAATTGGATGCTAAAGTGGATTTTCCGAAATATGTCCGAAGACTACGATAAGGATTTATGATGTAACTACAAGATGCTTACGTGAAATGGCTTCCAAAATATTGACAATAATTTCATGACTTACCTTCAGACCTTGATCTATGCGACGACTAGTGAGAGCGAGGTTATCACAGAACCACAATTAACATCGTCCGCTACTTACCGAATAGTCAGATACACCTCACACAGCCAGTAACTTTCATGCTATGGTCTGCATGGCCAGATGAGACCTCTGCCGTTAAAGTGGGCTTGCTGCAGCTGCTAAGCGCTTCTGTACGAAACTAACACGTAACGTGACTTTGTTTACGTCTCTATGGATATGACTCATTGTTGTCGCAGTCTGGGCGGTTATGGTTTGCTTTATTTACTGACATCTGCTTTAGCGCTTTGCAGGTGAAAACTGACAACAACGCAGTAAGCTCCCAGCAATCTTCTTTCGTCATACGAAGTTTAACATGGAACTACTCTGCAAGAAGCACCCGTGTACGCTTGAAACAGACTGCAACATCCATCTTCTGATAGAACATGAGACGACATCTGTTACTATACATCTTTGTATGGTAGGGATGTCACCTTCTGCTGTACTTATAAGCCTTTTTATTTGCAATTGATTTCGGTGTTACATTACACAATTTTGGAGCCACTCTATGATACCAGAGAATCATGTTTATAACGATTAATCGTCATTGAACGTCTTATCGAGGGTATAAAAAATAGGTCTCGACAATGGCGAACCTTCTTTCCTGCCGTCATATTCACTATAAGCAGGAAAGAAGGTGATCCATAACGGGCATCAATTTTTTTATACTTTCTATGAGATGTCTAATAATTATCACTCTGTATGCACATAATCGTTTGATATCATAGAGGGACGTAGAGAAATAGTAATTTAACACTGAAATCACTGAAAATAAAAAAGAGTTATAAATACAGCTGTGTCACCCTTATTACACGAAGCAAGATTTCGCTCTTCCGAAAATTCTTCTGACCCTCTTGCGTTACATCTCGCGGAACCATACACGAAGTGCACATCGATAAGCTCTACACCTGTCAACCCATTCACGTCGTCGCTGCCTCGAGATCGCGGGGTCCCAGGTTCGATTTCCGACCTGGTCGGAGATTTTTTTTCGCTTGAGGTTTCGGTGTTTCTGCTGTCCTCATAATTTCACCTCATCCTTATTACAAAGATGCACCACTCGCCGAAGTACTGTCAAACAGTAAGACTTTGATCGGGTGGCCAAACGACCCCAGACAGGATCTCCCCGCAACTAACGCCATACTATCATTTTCAGTCCATCAACACTGCCACTAAACACTAAAAAAACTAAGACGGGACTGAGCAGCTTTCGTTCGCATCTACAGTCTCGTTCCGTATTCGTACATACAGAGGCAGAGACGGGATCAGCTGAAAGAAGTGCAATTACTTGGTGAAAGGCAGCTGCAGTGCAGACTGATTTAATTACAGGTTAAAATCGCTTTATTTCTGTAACTAGTACACTCCTGGAAATTGAAATAAGAACACCGTGAATTCATTGTCCCAGGAAGGGGAAACTTTATTGACACATTCCTGGGGTCAGATACATCACATGATCACACTGACAGAACCACAGGCACATAGACACAGGCAACAGAGCATGCACAATGTCGGCACTAGTACAGTGTATATCCACCTTTCGCAGCAATGCAGGCTGCTATTCTCTCATGGAGACGATCGTAGAGATGCTGGATGTAGTCCTGTGGAACGGCTTGCCATGCCATTTCCACCTGGCGCCTCAGTTGGACCAGCGTTCGTGCTGGACGTGCAGACCGCGTGAGACGACGCTTCATCCAGTCCCAAACATGCTCAATGGGGGACAGATCCGGAGATCTTGCTGGCCAGGGTAGTTGACTTACACCTTCTAGAGCACGTTGGGTGGCACGGGATACATGCGGACGTGCATTGTCCTGTTGGAACAGCAAGTTCCCTTGCCGGTCTAGGAATGGTAGAACGATGGGTTCGATGACGGTTTGGATGTACCGTGCACTATTCAGTGTCCCCTCGACGATCACCAGTGGTGTACGGCCAGTGTAGGAGATCGCTCCCCACACCATGATGCCGGGTGTTGGCCCTGTGTGCCTCGGTCGTATGCAGTCCTGATTGTGGCGCTCACCTGCACGGCGCCAAACACGCATACGACCATCATTGGCACCAAGGCAGAAGCGACTCTCATCGCTGAAGACGACACGTCTCCATTCGTCCCTCCAATCACGCCTGTCGCGACACCACTGGAGGCGGGCTGCACGATGTTGGGGCGTGAGCGGAAGACGGCCTAACGGTGTGCGGGACCGTAGCCCAGCTTCATGGAGACGGTTGCGAATGGTCCTCGCCGATACCCCAGGAGCAACAGTGTCCCTAATTTGCTGGGAAGTGGCGGTGCGGTCCCCTACGGCACTGCGTAGGATCCTACGGTCTTGGCGTGCATTCGTGCGTCGCTGCGGTCCGGTACCAGGTCGACGGGCACGTGCACCTTCCGCCGACCACTGGCGACAACATCGATGTACTGTGGAGACCTCACGCCCCACGTGTTGAGCAATTCGGCGGTACGTCCACCCGGCCTCCCGCATGCCCACTATACGCCCTCGCTCAAAGTCCGTCAACTGCACATACGATTCACGTCCACGCTGTCGCGGCATGCTACCAGTGTTAAAGACTGCGATGGAGCTCCGTATGCCACGGCAAACTGGCTGACACTGACGGCGGCGGTGCACAAATGCTGCGCAGCTAGCGCCATTCGACTGCCAATACCGCGGTTCCTGGTGTGTCCGCTGTGCCGTGCGTGTGATCATTGCTTGTACAGCCCTCTCGCAGTGTCCGGAGCAAGTATGGTGGGTCTGACACACCGGTGTCAATGTGTTCTTTTTTCCATTTCCAGGAGTGTATTATCTGTCGTTTCTGTTTTCGTAATTTTTATGTCAGTCTTCACGTCAAATTGAGACTAAACAGAAAGAGCTTCTATTCCACGTATTAGAGCTTGCATTCCTTACGTGCATACTGACACTCGATTTAATCAATGATAGCCTAACCTTGTTAGTATACCAGTGGAATACTTAAACAAAGGAATGTCTGTTTAGGATGGCCTACGACCATGTATCGAGCGAATTCTCTTACGACAGCTTAGGTAAGCAGCGAGTGAATGTTGGACAAAGGCTTGGGGCACATTGGCCTTGGGTTTGGGGCAGCGCGCAGACGGCATCTCCTTTCAAAGTAGAGTCTTGGGTGATAATGATACTTTGCTTACAGCACTTGCTCAATATAGGAAAACTGACTTATTATTTCATGTTTTTCAGTTAACAATCTTCAATTAATTAAAAGTTTAAGTAATGTTTGTTCACAGATTCACTGAAGTCTACGAGCAGAGTCAGCTCTCTTGATGGCGCTTCTGGGCCCTCCAGTCTGGTTATTTGTTTCACATTCTCTTGTTCATCCTTTATATTAACGCTTTGCCGTGCGGAATTTTAATAAAACTAATTACAGATAAAATTTCTTGTAGCTAGTTTTATCAGGTGAGTGACCGGAGTTTCTTTCTTTGTTGTTTGTGTAAGCACATGTGGCAGTATTGAAACTGTTTTAACTACTACGAGTTGCGTAATAATTACGTAGTCATTGAGCTGAAATATTCTGCAAATTTCTCCGATTTCCAAAAGTTGATTGATTTTGTGGTTCGAGGTCTTCAGCGCCGCATGGTCACTCATGAATCCTTTGTCTCAACGGCTTAAGTGTACTGGGTGCTAAGGGAGAGTAATCTAGATGGAAAATGTTGTTTCGGAATCACTGAGAATTCCCCCTTGGTTTTAAGTCAGACTCTGTATAATTTTATTGACTAATCGTGAGAAAAACTAGATCTGTTCGTCACCCAAGTGTAGTAGCACCTGAATTTTGGGGAGAATGGTTGTTTTCTATATCCCTAGTGCACCCATTAAATACTTCTACGATAATTATCCATTGTGTATATCTTGTAATAGAAAATTTAGAGGTCAGTATCCATAACTCGACAGTAATTTTGACTTAGCAGTTCCTCGTATATTCTATCGACATTTTTTGCGATTAGATATTTCGGAGTATAGATGCAATCAAAAAGTTCCCTGTTTGTGAACGTCTTTGTTCAGGCGTTGTCACCCGAGGTTACGAGGTTAGGACGGCGTTGCCCATGGCACGAATATTTATTAAAAAGTATTCAGCACTACTGGTTTTCTTTGAGTTAAAGGTAAGCGGGAAATTGTACTCTTGTTCTGTATGGATGTGACCACGTTTCACAAGTAGTTGGATGCGGAACAAATAGAGAGAAACAGGGTGCGAGTTTCATGCAGTCAGAAATGTTATGCAGTGTTCGTTATTTGTTAAGGAATTATTAAATAATTTATTGCAATTCACAGCGTTCTCCCTCGTTGTTTCCGATTAACTATTTCTGCAGTGGTTAAAACCGAGTATTCCGTTGCGCACAGCTATATGTTAAATGGTATGAGTTAAAGCTTGCTAATTAACTATTTCTCCAGTAGCTAAAACAGTGTATTCTGTTGAGCTTAGCTGTTCAATGCACAGTACCTGTAGGAAGACTAACAGGCAGTCAGTTCAGCTACAAAACTTTAATCGGAAATGAGCAATTCGATTCGACGGATACTTTGTATAATACCATACTGAACAACCTCTGAAAGTTTTTTTGGTCAAGTTCATTTAAATTTTAATCGAGAGGCATAGGTTGTGAGAAAATCAGCCCATTGGAAAATGAAAAACCTAAAAAACTGAGACAAACAGACACTACTTTTGCATATGGTGCTGACAGGCACCAGTATAAGTAATGAATCAAAATATCAGGCTATTAATCGTGTGGAATTATGAACGTCCAGAGGCAAGTCTATGAGAACTGTATCGATATTACTGTTTATGGTTCCAAGTACTGTACTGGGTTATCAAACATAGCAGCTACACCAAGACAGCTGAATTTTGCTGAATCGTGTTGCGGATCTGAGTTGGCTAGATGATTTTTCCGGCAAAATGCGTAGCTCGTTAGGCACAAGATACCAGCAGCGTGTGAATACTGCTATTGACCATCCGAGGAAACAAGTGCTCACAGTCACCATGCCATTGCTGATCAAACGCCCACCGCAGCTTAAATAAATAAGGTCCAGATATATTACAAAATCAAAGAGTCACTCTCTGTTGTGCAATATCCGCAGTGGATGAGGATCAACGACAAATTATCGATGTACTTAGGTAATATAGACTTTCCTCGAAGCAGGAAGAGCATACTTAGTTTTTACTCACAGCAAGGTAACTCTATGTCACTATACATAAATGTCACTTCAAGTAGTGCACGAACGCCCTATCTCAAGTAGCGGTGACATCTAGTCGCCTCTCAGATCAAGATATACGTCAGTCTTTATATTCATCAGTGCTTAAAGTTCTCTTTTTGCCTATGATATAACATTAACAAAGCGAAAAAAATAGTTTCATTTTAGGCGTAACATTTTGGTAAACATAGGAAACATAATATGTAAAAATCCTGATTAATTGCAGATGGCAAACTAATGGAAAATATCAGCTGTACAGCAAATGTCAGACAGCCACATCAACATCAGTACATAAGACTAATGTAGACATTTTTCTGTTTATATTTTTTATTAATAATCACATAAATGTAAATACTATAATCTCAAAACTATTAAGTACTGTCATACAAAATTTCCTTACACGTTATCTAAAAAACTAAACTCCTCCCGAACAGGCCACGAAGGCCCAAAGGTACCGACCGGCCGCCATGTCATCCTCAGCCCACAGGTGTCACTGGATGCAAATATGGAGGGGCATGTGGTCAGCACACCGCTCTCCCGGCCTTATGTCAGTTTCCGAGACCGGAGCCGCTATTTCTCAATCAAGTAGTTCCTCCGTTTGCCTCACAAGGGCTGAGTGCACCCCGCTTGCCAACAGCGCTCGGCAGACCGGATGGTCACCCATCCAAGTGTTATATGTTATCTGACAGGGAATAAATGAAACTTACCGAAACATGTTTGGATGTTAAATAAGAAGATACATATATTCTCAAGCCAGAATCACGCTTCCCTAATTGTATGTCAGTTTCTAATTTTCATCAGGACATCTGTGAAAATCATGATACCAAAACCAGAAACATACCTATCTTGTTGGTGTGGTATATCGCTCAAGTCTAATGAAGAATATCCAAGCCTCAGAACTGATATGATTCTGTGTGGAGGTAATTTTCAAAATATTAAGTAACCGTACATACTTTGCAAATGACAATGAGCAGGACTGAAGTGACTGTGCTTGTTTTTCTTATTATCAAATAATATATATAATATATATAATTTCTTTCCTTGCAGCTTACAAAGTCCATACGTGGGCAACAGCGTGTGATTTTTGAAAACAGAAATGAAAATGTCATATGTTACTGAAAGAATATTCTAAGTAGAATATATGCCAGAGAATGAATGGCTTTTATAAGTGATACCGTGCTGCTAAGCAAGCACTCTACGTTTTCTCTAGAAGAGAAATATTCATTAAGTTATTTCACGGTCGCCATCCATAGCGGCGACGTGTTGGAAGTCTCACTGTTTACTTTGCGCCAAGCAAGTGAAAAATCTTGTCTTGGAGTTTAGAAATAAAACTGGCATTCTTCCACTTCGGAAAGTGCCTCATATCTTTAAATGTCATAACGTGTTTGTTGAGACCGGAAAGCATCTTACTTTCTAAGCGAAGTTCACGTCGCATGTTTGGATTGCTCAGAATACCTTCTGATTAAGCAGACCTGACAACACCTGCGACGTTCTTCGCTCGTTAGTACAGCAGTGGAGACTTGTTTTTTTTTTTTTTTACAAATGTTAGCTCCTACGCATTGACCCTGAATACTGCAATAAATTAGGTTTTTCCAACACAGAAATGCTCTACTAAAAGCCTAGTTAAAGAACAAAAGGACGGAAAAAGAAGATATATAATAGAAGATGGATAAAGACAAATATACAACAATAGCATAGTTCTGTCTCAAACTAGCAGGTGGAAGATGTAGCAGATAACTTACTTACTCTCAAAGAAGTAGCGCTGGTGTAAGAAAATCGTTATGGAAATGTTTCCTCCATAAACGCGCACTGGAGAAGGAATTTGTTATTCCCAGGAGACATCACGTAAATACTGTATAACTCGGCCTTTTTTTTCTTTTTTGAGTCATCAGTCCTCTGAGTGGTTTGGTGCGGCAATCTCGTGTTCCTCACGTGTGAAAACCTCTTCATCTCAAAGCAGCACACGCAACCTACGTCCCCAATTATTTGCTGGGTATACTCTTATCTCCCTCTATAGTTTTTACTCTCTACAGCACCATCTAGCACCATCGAAGGTATTCCCTGATGTCTTAACAGATGTCCTACTATCCTGACCCTTCTACTTGTCAGTGTTTTCGATATACTCCTTTCCTCACTGATTCTCCTCATTCCTTGCCTTATCGGTCCACCTAATTTTCAACATCCTTCCGTTGCACCACACTGAAATGTTTCGGTTCTCTTCTTTACTGGTTTTCACACAGTCCATGTTTCACTATTATGCAATGCTGTGCTCCAAACGTACATTCTCAGAAATGTCTTCTTCAAATGAGAGCCTCTGTTTGGTACTAGTAGACATCCCTTTTCCAAGAATGCCCATTTTGCGACCCCAGCCGGCCTTTGATGTCCTCCTTGCTCCGTCCGTCATTGGTTATTTTTCTCCCTAATTAGTAGAATTCCTTAGCTTCATCTACTTCGTGACCATCAATACTGGTGTTAAGTTTCTTGCTGTTGTCATTTCTGCTACTTCTCATTATTTTCGTCTTTCATCGATTTTCTCTCAGTCCATATTCTGTACTCATTGGACCAATTATTCCATTCAGAGGATCATGCAATTCTTCTTCACTTTCACTCAGGACAGCAACCTCATCAGCGAATGGTACCATTGATATCCTTTCACCTTGAATTTTAATTCCACTCCTGAATCTTTCTTTTACTTCCATCATAGCTTCTTCGATGTACAGATTGAAGAGTAGGGGCGAAAGACTACACCCCTGTGTTACATCCGTTGTAGTCCGAGCACTTCGTCCTTGGTCGTCCATTCTTATTATTCCCTCATGGCTCTTGTACATACTGTGTGTTACCCATCTCTCCCTATATCTTACCTCTACTTTTCTTAGACTTTCGAACGTCTTGCACCATTTTACATTGTCGAACGCACTTACATTCTAAACACCAACGTGAAGAGTCGTTTTGTTACCCCTTCTTCCAATGACTTTAAAAATTCTGATGGAATATTATCCATCCCTTCTGCCTTGTTTGATCTTAAGTCCTCCAAAGCTCTCTTAAATTCTTATTCTAATACCGGATCCCCTTTCTCTTCTATATACACTGCTCTTTCTTCCTCTATCATGTTATCAGACATATCTTCCCCGTCATAGACGCCTTCAATGTGCCGGCCGTTGTGGCCGAGCGGTTCTAGGCGCTTCAATCCGGACCTGCGCTGCTGTTACGGTCGCAGGTTCGAATCCTGCCTCGGGCATGGATGTGTGTGATGTCCCTAGGTTATTTAGGTTTAAGTAGTTGTAAGTCTAGGGGACTGATGACCTAAGATGTTAAGTTCCATAGTGCTCACAGCCATTTGAATTTGAGCCTTCAATGTACCTTTTCCACCTACTGGCTTTCTCCTCTGCATTTAACAGTGGAATTCCCACTGCTCTCTTAACGTTGCCACCGTTGTTTTAATTTCACCGAAGACTGTTTTCAGTTTTCTATATGCTGGGTCAGTCATTCCGACAGTCATTTGTTTTTCTATTTCTTCATATTCTTCATGCAGCCCTTTTGCCTTAGCTTCTCTGTATTTCCTATTTATTTCATTCTTAAATGACTTTTGTTCCTGTATTTCTGTTTATATCTAAAAAAAAATTGTACTTCCTCCTTTCATTGATGAGCTGGAGTATTTCTTGTGTTACCTGTCGTTTTTTCAAAGTTACCTTCTTGTACCTATGTTTTTCTTTCCAACTTCTGTGATTGCCGTTTTTGGAGATGACGATTCCTTTTTAATTGAACATCTAACATTCTGCGTGGTTTCTGTTTGTTCTAAGTCGTGTCTGCCTATCACTTTCGCGCAACGACGCTCGGAGTGTGTTTTTTAGGGAATTAACTAGTTTGAACCTGGGATCTGTTGCTGGTAAGGAGACGCCAGACTACACATGACAGTAAAGTCAGTGAGACTAGCGATGATATAATCAAATACTTAATGATTTCACCATCAGCTCCACTGCACTCCCTGTAAAAGAATCTTAATACTAACTAAATTTAGTGGAAGGGGTTCAAGGCTTTCCTATTTTTAGTTAGCTGGTAAAATAACATCGAAAAAGCAGTTAAGTTTACCATTGGAAATTTTATTCTACTCACAAAACATTGTTTATAAATTGCACTATTGATAAAAGGAAATATTTTAATACAGGATGATAAAAACCAACCGAGCGAGGTGGCGCAGTGGTTAGCACACTGGACTCGCATTCGGGAGGACGACGGTTCAATCCCACGTCCGGCCATCCTGATTTAGGTTTTCCGTGATTTCCCTAGATCACTCCAGGCAAATGCCGGGATGGTTCCTTTGAAAGGGCACGGCCGAATTCCTTCCCCATCCTTCCCTCAACCGAGCTTGTGCTCCGTCTCTAATGAGCTCGTTGTCGATGGGACGTTAAACACCAATGTCCTCCTCCTCCTATGTCCGATAAAAACCAACTGCATTCAACAAAAATGTGAACGAATATTCCTTGAATGGGTTTCCAAGTTCTACAATGGATCTAAGGATGACCTAAGCCATATCACATCTATAATCTAGATTTAAGTTAAGTTTCACAAAAGAGAAAACTATCAAAATGGTCTACAGTGACCCTCAATTATCTTGAATTACTTATCTAACTTGTCGTAAATTACAGTGGCTGGTGTGGCTTCTCAATAATTATATAACAGAAAAATCATCACGTTTCAGATTTTTACTTCAAGTAGCAAATGTGAACACCATGAGATTTAATTGACGATCGACACTAGTATTACGTAAAAAGGGGGTGTAACAGATGAGACTTCTGCAGTTCTGAGTGAAGCTTTATGCACTGTTATGTGGCATCGCGTGCGTTCATTACCTTGTCGTTGGTTAGGCAGCGTCAGGGAGCGGCGGGCGGCGCAGCTCCATACAGCTCGCCGTCTCGGAAGCAACTCTCTCCTAACTTCTCCTTACTACAATTTACCGAAGTTGGTTTAAAAAAAAACTATCTGGCTGTGTTTTCATCTGACCAATCAGGGTCTCAGTGTTAACCTTAGGCTCCACCTACAAAAATTCTGTCTATCCAATGAGAAACGTTATACTTTTCTTGGTGGGGCAATGTTTTTAAAAGTTTGCAACGTAACAGAGACGCGAAAAAGTCTCACGCTGAAACTTGCAGCTGGTGTGGCCCTTTTAGTGTTATCGTAAGATCTATACTGTTCTTCTGGAGGGCTCTATCTTTTAACATGAGCTGGGGGGGGGGTGGTTTTGGCGATTGGCTGGCGACGTGGGTGTCCGTCCCTTATCGTAGGGCCTTCTAGCTTAATACGGTTCTGCTCTCGGCTTCTGTTCTCGTTTCTGCCCTTGGAACTGCGTCTGTTTCACGGTGGGAAGGTATGACATGCATTTAGCCATTCTTGTGTTAGTTTGTGGTATTCCATTTGCTCACTCGTTGATGCTATTACTTTGGTTAATTTAATGTCACGATTTATTCGGAGCTATGTGACATACTGCTGGATTTGCTTATCATGTCAGGGTTTTCATGAAAGGTATTGGATTTGCCTGACACCTTACAAACCGCCTACTGAACTATTCATTATCGCATTATCTATAGCTTCATAGAACTTCATACGTATCACTTCATTACTTAGTACTTCCGCATCCCACTTCTTGCGCATTTATTTTTCCTGATTTGTCTGTTAAACTTCAGCCTACTCTTTAGCACTACTAAATTATGATCTGAGAGTGTATCTGCTTTTGGGTACGACTTACAATCCAGTATTTGATTTAGAAATTTCTACCTGACCCGTGATATCTTCTAACTGAAATCTTCCCATATCTCCCGGTATTTTCCAAGTATACCTTTACCTCTTTTGATTCAGCTATAACTAGCAGAAAATAATTTCAGAATTCAATTAGTCTTTATCCTCTCTCATCCCTAGTATCAAGCCTATTTCTCATGCAACCTTTTCTTTCACCTACAACCACATTCCAATCCTCTAGATAATGACTTTAGTTCAGTGAGAAATTGAGTCCAGAAGTTTCTCGGGCATTAAATATCCAGCTGAATCCACTCATTGGTGATTGGAACCAGTAAAACTACTAAGTTGCGGGGTTGCTGACTGCTATGTTTCACACATAGTTCCTGACATTATCTGTAATGTTAAGATTGAGCTATACAGGATGGTCCATTGAGCGTGACCAGGCCAAATATCTCACGAAATAAGCGTCAAACGAAAAAAACTACAATGAACGAAACTTATCTAGCTTGAAGTGGGAAACCAGATGGCGCTATGGTTGGCCCACTAGATGGCGCTGCCATAGGTCAAACGGATATCAACTGCGTTTTTTAAAATAGGAACCCCCATTTTTTATTACATATTCGTGTAGTACGTAAAGAAATATGAATGTTTTAGTTGGACCACTTATTTCGCTTTGTGACAGATGGCGTTGTAGTAGTCACAAACATATGGCTCACAATTGTAGACGAACAGTTGATAACAGGTAGGTTTTTTAAATTAAAATACAGAACGTAGGTACGACTGAACATTTTATTTCGGTTGTTCCAATGTGATTCATGTACCTTTGTGAACTTATCATTTCTGAGAACGCATGCTGTTACAGCGTGATTGCCTGTAAATACCGCATTAATGCAATAAATACTCAAAATGATGTCCGTCAACGTCAATGCATTTGGCAATACGTGTAACGACACTCCTTTCAACAGCGAGTAGTTCGCCTTCCGTAATGTTCGCACATGCATCAACAATGCGCTGACGTATGTTGTGAGGCGTTGTCGGTGGATTACGATGGCAAATATCCTTCAACTTTCCCCACAGACGGAAATCCGGGGACGTCAGATCCGGTGAACGTGTGGGCCATGGTATGG
The DNA here is from genome assembly GCF_023864275.1 of Schistocerca cancellata. Classification (NCBI taxonomy): domain Eukaryota; kingdom Metazoa; phylum Arthropoda; class Insecta; order Orthoptera; family Acrididae; genus Schistocerca; species Schistocerca cancellata. The sequence continues at coordinate 404,800,000 of NC_064631.1, forward strand.
TGCTTCGACGACCAATCCACCTGTCATAAAATATGCTATTCAATACCGCTTCAACCGCACGCGAGCTATGTGCCGGCCATCCATCATGTTGGAAGTACATCGCCATTCTGTCATGCAGTGAAACATCTTGTAGTAACATCGGTAGAACATTACGTAGGAAATCAGCATACATTGTACCATTTTGATTGCCATCGATGAAATGGGGGCCAATTATCCTTCCTCCCATAATGCCGCACCATACATTAACCCGCCAAGGTCGCTGATGTTCCACTTGTCGCAGCCATCGTGGATTTTCCGTTGCCCAATAGTGCATATTATGCCAGTTTACGTTACCGCTGTTGGTGAATGACGCTTCGTCGCTAAATAGAACGGGTGCAAAAATTCCGTCATCGTCCCGCAATTTCTCTTGTGCCCAGTGTCAGAACTGTACACGGCATTCAAAGTCGTCGCCATGCAATTCCTGGTGCATAGAAATATGGTACGGGTGCAAGTGATGTTGATGGAGCATTCTCAACACCGACGTTTTTGAGATTCCCGATTCTCGCACAATTTGTCTGCTACTGATGTGCGGATTAGCCGCGACAGCAGCTAAAACACCTACTTGGGCATCATCATTTTTTGCAGGTCGTGGTTGACGTTTCACATGTGGCAGAACACTTCCTGTTTCCTTAAATAATGTAACTATCCGGCGAACGGTCCGGACACTTGGATGATGTCGTCCAGATACCGAGCAGCATACATAGCACACGCCCGTTGGGCATTTTGATCACAATAGCCATACATCAACACGATATCGACTTTTTCCGCAATTGGTAAACGGTCCATTTTAGCACGGGTAATGTATCACGAAGCAAATACCGTCCGCACTGGCGTAATGTTACTTTTTTTTTCTTTATTGATTTTCAATTCCCCCCGAAGGGGGCGGGCCGGCAGCAGCTTAGTACGCTGCTCTACAGCCTACAGACTTTTTGTAAATAAAGGAAGAAGAAAGAAACAAGGAAAAACAGGCGATAAAATGGCGATTTAAAGTGAAAAATGGCGTAAAATTGCGGAAAGTTAAAACAGAAAGCAAAGGGGGTTGGCAATGTAGATAAAAGACACAGGAATCAGACAAGTAACACAGTAGACACACAATTAAAAAACATGGCGACAGTCTGGTTTCTGTTCGCAAGTAATAAAAAGCACACCCAACGACAGTATGATGGCCGTTCGCTACACTTCCCAAAAGACACAACACGGAGCACGCACTGGAAAAACACACTGTAAAACACTGCACGAAAAAGGCGGCACAAAGATGGCACTCCCGACCCAAGGCAGATGGGGGGGGGGGGACCTGGAGTAGGGGAAAAACAAGGAGGGAGGAGAGGAAAAAACGAAAAGGGGGGGGAAACCAAGGAGGGAGAGGACTAATAAAGGGGAGAGAAGGGCAGACGCGAGAGGGAATGAGAGGAGGCAGAGGAGGGAAATGTAAAAGGACGTGGGGGAGAGAAGGGGGCAAAGAGAAGGGAGGTGGGGAAGAAAGGGGATGGAAGGGGGGAGAGGGAGCCCGGGAAAAGGACAGAGGAAAGGAGGGGGAGTGAGAATCAGAGTTGATAGGAGGGATAAATGGAGGGAGAGAGGGCATCATCCGGGAGGGGGAGTTGATGGAAGCCACCTTGGGAAAGGAGATGTAGGGTGTAGAGATGGAGGGTAGGGGGGACACAACGGTGAAGACGTGGCAGGGGGCGGGGATGGGAGAGGAGAGGAGCAACCAGGGGGTGAGGGGGTTCAAGACGGCGGGAGGTGTAGAGGATGCGGATATGTTCGAGGAATAGGAGCAGATGGGGGAAAGGAATGAGATCATAGAGGATCCGCATGGGGGATGGGAGGTGTATACGGAAGGCGAGGCGGAGTGCATGACCCTCAAGGATTTGGAGGGACATAGAATTTGGGGGGGGCAGATATCCAGGCAGGACTGGCATAACAGAGGATGGGACGGATTAAGGATTTGTAGGTGTGGAGGATGGTAGAGGGGTGCAACCCCCACGTCCGGCCAGAGAGGAATTTGAGGAGTCGGAGGCGGTTGTGGGCTTTGGATTGGATGGAGCGGAGATGAGGGATCCAGGTGAGGTGACGGTCAATGGTGAGGCCAAGGTAGGTGAGGGGGGGGGGGGGGGTGAGGCGGACAGGACGTGCGCAGACAGTAAGGGAGAAATCCAGGAGCCGGAAGGAGCGAGTGGTACGACCTACGATGATTGCCTGGGTCTTGGAAGGATTGAGTTTCAGGAGCCACTGGTTACACCATGCAGCAAAAAGGTCAAGGTGATTCTGGAGAAGGTGTTGGGACCGTTGGAGGGTAGGAGCGAGGGCGAGGAATGCGGTGTCTTCAGCATATTGCAAGAGGTGTCCTGGGGGGGGGGGGGGGGCTGGGGCATATCTGCCGTGTACAGGATGTAAAGGAGAGGGGAGAGGACAGAGCCCTGGGGCACACCTGCAGAGGGGTAGAAGGTGTGGGAATTGGCGTTATGGATGGTAACATAGGAGGGGCGGAGGGGCGTAATGTTACGTGATAACCACGTACTTATACTTTTGTGACTACTACAGCGCCACAGCGCCACAGCGCCACAGCGCCACAAAGCGAGAAAAGTGGTCCAACTAAAACATTCATATTTCTTTACGTACTACACGAATATGTAATAAAAAATGGGGGTTCCTATTTTAAAAAACGCAGTTGATATCCGTTTGACCTATGGCAGCGCCATCTAGCGGGCCAACCATAGCGCCATCTGGTTTCCCCCTTCAAGCTAGACGAGTTTCGTTCCTTGTAGTTTTTTCGTTTGATGCTTGTTTCGTTAGATATTTGGCCCGGTCACTATCAATGGACCACCCTGTATGGCGGCCCAGTCGATGTGCGAAGAGGTGCCTGAATGTTCCTCAAACTAGGGACGCATGCGTGCTGCTCCTCGAACATGACTGTTGTGATAACATTCTCTCGGGCTTCCAGCCACGTCAAGTGGTTTAAAATCCACGAGCTTTCGGCCGGGTTATCCTTGGCCACTGTCAGGTGGTGGCTGTAGAATGATTGCTGTTGCCGTCCTTATATATCCGCACGGCCTTCACTGACGTATCCAGTGCTCACTCCAGCACTATCTATGGCAATGTTTTCTTTGCGCGCTTGCGGCGCTCGCGTCAACCGTCTTATGGCCGTGTTGCGAACTGTGCATAGCTGCAGGCCGCTGTCGTTATTGAGGGTACTGTCACAAATTCTCATTTCAGTCCCTTCCTTTATGGCACTGTCCCAGAAACTATTAGCCCATGTGGTAACAGTTGTCTCGGCAAATGCTATACGGTGTCCGTTTTCTAAAGCATATTGCGCTACTGTCGATTTGTCAGAATACCGTAGGCGAAAATATCTCTCGTGTTCTACATGGCGCTGTTCAGTAATATACACAGCATGTCCGATATAAAACTGTCCACACCCACACGGTATTTTATGTACTCCTGGCGTTCGGAGGCCTACATTGCCTTTCACGGGCCTCATTAGCTGGCGAATTGTCTCAGAACGCCAGTGGTATATGACATACCGCTTGGGTGAGGACAACTTAATGTCGAACAGACTATGCGTACTATTCAACAACGCGGTGTACAACACGAGAGATGTTTCCCCCAACGGTGCCCTGAGAAATCAGCGATAGTCGAAGATGCTGTAGAAAACGGACACCATATAGCATGCATTTGCCGTGATATACATAGGACCAGGCTTGCATTGTGCTGTGTGCAGCTCACACAGCATTTATTTTGTAAATGTGGTCCTATTTTGTGCTGTTCTAGCAGGGTCTGCTTGTGTGCTTAAGGTAACACGCGATAGTTTATAAAAATTTTCTGCCATCTTCTTGTACCTTCTTCATGGTGTACTGGCGGTTTTATTTTCTTTTTACTAGGTCCACTTTCCATTTTATTTATTCTAATAACGGATGGGTTACATATCCATCTACTTTTACCTAAGATTCTATTACTTTTAGTTTGTTTTTCCTGCGTAGTCCTACAAGATAGGACCATGCATTTTCCTCTATTTCTTTCTAATATATTGTTTTCTTGTTTCAGAGAGAACCGGATGAGGCCAAAAATGGCGAAACGCGTTACTGATATTGAATAACTTTGCAACCAAGATTGTTTTTATGAAATAATTCAAAACCAATTTCTATACCACTCTGCCACAATGGAATGGAAATAAATCTTAACCAAATGTAACAAAAACAAAAAAATAAAGTGCTAAAAACGAAATGACAACAGATAGAAATGGTAAAGATCTAAAAGGAGCAGAGAACATTAAGGAAGGATGGGCAAAATATGTAGAAGTTTTACTTAAGAAAGAAATGCGTACTGGCGATGATGATCTTAATGCGAGTTTAGTACAAGAACCGGATATTTCAGAAAGTGAAGTCAAATGGGTCCTAGATAATACTGCAAAAACCAAAGTTGGTGGATATGATGTAATTCCAGCTGAACTGTTCAAAGTCATTGGAGAGAATGCGATAAAAGGGTTGCATTCAGTGTGTCTTAAAATATGGAGAACCTAGGAGTGTTCGAATCGACAAACAGTTTCACTTATCTCACATGCTGGCAGAGTCATCCTTAAAATCTTACAAAATATTCTTCCGACAATATATAGATTGCTAGCTACCTGAAGAATAAACCTGTATTTCGGATAGAGAGGAATATCACAGATCAAACTATCAACATCCGATGGATTATGAGAAGGCAAGAGAACTCCAGAAGGATGTGTATCTCTATTTACTATGCTGGCTAAGAAGCCACGGTAAGAACCCTATATGGAACAACTGAATGGGACAATATTCACGAAGGAATACAGCAAAGCTACATACTGTTACCTTACTTATTCAGTCTGTATGCAGAGCACATTATGAGGAATCTTAGGTCAGATGAAGAAGAAACCGGAACTAAAATAGCTGATATAAATAGCCATACACATGCTGGTGATACCATCATGTTGGCAGAAAGTGAGGAAGAGATAAATATCCTCTACTGATGGTGAAAGAACAACGTGCAAAGACTGGTCCAATGCTGAATATTAAGTAAATGAAAATTATAGCAACTATACCTAACACTTAGTGGTATATAGCAGGAGAAACAAAGGAGATAGTTTCTATGTTCAGTTATTTTGCCTGCCAGGTTTCTGCTGATGTGGCTGCAGCCACGGAATCAAGAGATGCTCGTTACTTGGCAGAAAGGCAATGTCCAACCATGTGAACGTTTTAACGAGTAGAGACATGACTTTAACAACAAAGTTCCTTATAGTTAAGGGCTACGATCTTTGTAGTTAGGTGTACCGTTGTGAGAACTGGACAATAAGAAAGGCTGAATGGCGTAGAATAGACTTCTTCGAAATGTAGTGTTGGAGGAAACTCCTTAGAGTTTCATGGAGCACAAAGAAAGCGAATAGGTCAGTACAACAGCAAACAAAACCAAATTCCTCCATGGAAGATCTGACACTGAAACGGAAACTGAGAAGACGTCATTCTCTGTAAAAGACGTTAATGCTGGATAAGTCGAAGGCGGAAGGACAAGAGGGCGTCAAAGGATGGGATGGATTGATTGCATCATGGATTTCAACCTGGAAACTCATTGGCCTGCTTTAGATCATGGGGCCGTGAAGAGGTGGAAACCACTAAGCGCCTAGAGAGAGAGAGAGAGAGAGAGAGAGGGACTTGCATAAGGCGGTCGCAGCAAGGCGTTCCGTTTTCGTGCAGTCTGTACCCTACGAGAAAGTCACTGTGTCCTGAATGTAATTCACCTTGTTTTGCTTATGGAGAGAGGGGGGAGGGGGCAATGGATACCGTCCCCTATCCGTGCTTCTCCTGCGGTTGAGGCGTAAAGAATACCGGAGAGCCGTGGTCAGAAGCCCCACACGAACACTGCCTAAGGCAGCTTTTCGCTACGTGTGATACGGGGCATCAGCTGTTTCGCTGGGAACGAGAAAGACGTTACCATGTGACAGAATAGCCTGTAAATTCTACGAACCTGAATCCCTTGGAACATGTGACCTACGCTGTTGGTAGACGTTCGCACAAAGAATAACACATGGAAGATATTTTAGGACCAGTAAACGTCATTCAGGGACGAATGAAACAACACATTACCTGACGTATTTTTCGACTTACTAGATGCACGTCGTGCGCTGTCTGCGGAGAACGTACAAATCTCACGACCTGTTAGCATCCAAGGGCTAGTGAGAGTTTCTGCCGTCGCACTACGCTGTTTTATATCACAGTGGCACCTATGGAAAATAGTTTTCGATGTATCATGTAAATAAAATCATAATATTGTTCAGTTCGTCATGTGGTTTATTAACATTTCAGTACATATTTTACGAAAGCTGTAGCACAACACAAAATCGTCTTCTAGAATTTGTCGTGCAGTTTATACGAGGGTTGGAACTTTAATAGTGGCAACTATTTATTTACAGCTCGTACAAAATAGATACGTGTTTCAAAGTTTTACTGACCTTCAAAGTAGTCACCAGCATTGTGTACAGCCCGTTGCCAGCGATGTGGAAGTCGTAGGATACTCTTAGCAGTGCCAGTTGTGCTGACAGATCGAGCGGCGCGGTCTATTGCCCGACGAATTTGTAACAGTTCTGAAGCGAATACCGTGAAGTATTTTCTTCAGTTTAGAAATCTAGTTGAACTTACGAGGTCTGAAGTCAGGGGAGTGCAGTAGGTGGTATAGCACTTAGGAGCCCCACCAGTCAAACAAATCAGTAACAGCTTGCTCTGTACGTGCTTGGATATTGTCTTGCTAAGTGATGGTCAGGTCCTGCAGAAAGTGTCATCACTTCTGTCTCTATGCTGTTCATTTTTGGAATACAACGTCGGCAGCTGATCACATTTTAGCTTTGGACAAGTACTACACAGGAGAGAGCAAGATGCTGACACCTGTAGAGATGTAACAAATGTGATGAAAGCATCGTAGCCATGTGTGTCAACAGAAAAATAATTTTATAAAATGAAATAAATTGTGACTGCAATTAGGCACTGAAATGAATTCAATGGCGACAAATGAAAATTTGTGCTGGACAAGGACTCGAACTTGTATTTCCCGCCTTACGCGGGCAATAGCCTTAACCTCTATCCGAGCACGCATTCCGTCCGACCTAAATTCATATTTTGTCGCAGACTTCTTACGTAGCGCCCTCTGTCTACCATACTCATCGCTATTTCGCTAGATTCTAGCAAGAGTTCAGGAAAGAGAGTGCATCCCCGCTGAAATGATCTTACGGCCACCAGTGAAGGGGCGCTACGTAAGTAGTGTGCGACAAGATGGGAATGTGGTTTGGACGGGAACTGTGGTCGGATAGCCGAAGCTATTAAGGCGAACATTCGCGTCCCGGTCGAGCATAACTTTTCATTATTCGCCACTGAATTCATTACAGTGCCCAATTGTGGCCGATGTCGGAATTTATTTCATTTCCTCGCTGAAAATGAAATGCCGTGTGGTTAGGGCCTCCCGTCGGGTAGACCGTTCGCCTGGTGCAGGTCTTTCGAGTTGACGCCACTTCGGCGACCTGCGCGTCGATGGGGATGAAATGTTATAAGTACAGTTGTGGTATCAAGAATGGTACTTCTTCTTTCGGACTTGTCCGAAACAACAGACTCCAGGCATACAGTGTAAAGCAAATACATTTATGAACCAAAACATTGTGACTATTGACGACTGTGAGACTGAATGGCGTCCGGTGGAGTAGCCGTTGCGCAGTGTGGTAAGGGAAGTTTGTAACCGTAACACAGACAGATGGGAAATCATTCTAGCGCCGATACTGGCCGCACCTGGGAAATCCAATGACAAAAGGCAAACAATTATGGCCCTGCGCCTGGGACTGATCATCTCGGAAAAGGCGAAACCAGCCGTCTGTCGCTATGCTAGCGGCGTGAGCACCTACTGAATGTAGTCGAAGGACGGTCAAACCACGAACAGACGCAACGGTGTTGGACGTCCACGTATCATCACAGGACATGGAAGTCGGAGGTTTGCCTTCCCTGTACAGGCGGACAGGGGAGTATCCGTGGCAGAATGGCGACAGAGTGCTGGTGCAGCCAAAGTATTCTGCAGTATGCCATTCAGCGCTCATAGTTAAACATAGGGCCCCGCAGCAGATGACCCCTACGTGTTCCCATGCTGAGCAAACGACGTAGATAATCACGAGTGTAGTCGGCTTGGCATGATCGACACTGAACCGTGGCTCAGTGGAACGTATCAGCTCTTTCTTTTGTGCCATCGGTCTTCGGCCTGGTTTGATGCGGCCCGCCACGCCTATCCGGCGCCAGTCTCTTCATCTCAGGGTAGCACTTGCACCCGATGTCCTCAGTTATTTGCTGGATGTATTCCAATCTCTGTCTTCCCATAGAGCTCCCTCTGTTACCATGAAAGTTGTTTTAACACTTGAGCTATCATCCTGTTACTTCACGTCAGTGTTTTCCATATGTACCTCTCCTCACCGATACTGCGGAGAACCACCTCATTCCTTACCTTATCAGTCCTATGTTTGGTGTAAGTAAACTTCTCTTAGGCAGGAACACCCTCTTTGTCCAAGCCAGTCTGCGTTTTATGTCTCCTTTGCTCCGTCCGTCGTGATCCCCAATACTGATGTTACGTTTCTGCTTGTCCTCTTTTCTGCTACTGCTCTTTACTTTCACATTTCTTCCATTTACTCAATCTGTATTGTGTATTCATTAGAATGCCTCAACAGATCACGTAATTCTTCTTCAGTTTCACTAAGGATAGCAATACCATCAGCGAATGTTATCATTGATATCCTTTCACCTCGAATTTCAGTCCCTGCTTTGAATGTTCTTTTATTTCCGTCAGTGGTTCTTCGATGTACACTACTGCCCAATAAAATTGCTGCACCACGAAGATGACGTGCTACAGACGCGAAATTTAACCGACAGGGAGAAGATGCTGTGATATGCAAATGATTAGTTTTTCAGAGCATTCACACAAGGTTGGCGCCGGTGGCGACACCTTCAACGTGCTGACATGAGGAAATGGCTCTGAGCACTATGGGAATTAACTTCTCAGGTGATCAGTCCCCTAGAACTTAGAACTACTTAAACCTAACTAACCTAAGGACATAACACACATCCATGCCCGAGGCAGGATTCGATCCTGCGACCGTAGCGGTCGCGCGGTTCCCGACTGTAGCGCCTAGAACCACTCGGTCACTCCTGCCGGCACATGAGGAAAGTTTCCAACCGATTTCTCATATACAAACAGGAGTTGACCGGCGTTGCCTGGTGAAACGTTGTTGTGATGCCTCGTGTAAAGAAGAGAAATGCGTACCATCACGTTTCCGACTTTGATAAAGGTCGGATTATAGCCTATCGCGATTGCGGTTTATCATATCGCGACATTTCTGCTCGCGTTGCTCGAGATCCAATGACTGTTAGCAGACTATGGAATCGGTGGGTTCAGGAGGCTAATACGGAACGCCGTGCTGGATCCCAACGGCCTCGTATCACTAGCAGTCGAGATGACTGGCATCTCATCCGCATGGCTGTAACGGATCGTGCAGCCACGTCTCGATCCCTGAGTCAACAGATTGGGACGTTTGCAAGACAACAATGATTAGCTTGTCAGAGCATTCATACAAGGTTCGACGACGTTTGCAGCAGCATGGACTATCAGCTCGGAGACCATGGCTGCGGTTACGTTTGACGCTGCATCACAGACAGGAGCGCCTGCGATGGTGTACTCAACGACGAACCTGAGTGCACGAATGGAAAAACGTCATTTTCTCGGATGCATCCAGGTTCTATTTACAGCATCATGATGGTCGCATCCGTGTTTGGCGACATCGCCGTGAACACACATTGGAAGCGTGTATTCGTCATCGCCATACTGGCGTATCACCCGGCGTGATGAAATGGGGTGCCATTGGTTACACGTCTCGGTCACCTCTTGTTCGCATTGACGGCACTTTGAACAGTGGACGTTACATTTCAGATGTGTTACGACCCGTGGCTCTGCCCTTCATTCGATCCCTGTGAAACCCTACACTTCAGCAGGATAAAGCACAACCGTATTTTGCAGGTCCTGTACGGGCCTTTCTGGATACAGAAAATGTTCGACTGCTGCCCTGGCCATCACATTCTCCAGGTCTCTCACCAATTGAAAACGTCTGGTCAGTGGTGGCCGAGCAACTAGTTCGTCACAATACGCCAGTCTCTACTCTTGATGAACTGTGGTATCGTGTTGAAGCTGCCTGGGCAGCTGTACCTGCACACGCCATCCAAGCTCTGTTTCACTCAATGTCCAGGCGTATCAAGGCCTTTATTACGGCCATAGGTGATTGTTCTGGGTACTGATTTCTCAGGATCTATGCACCCAAATTGCGTGAAAATGTAATGACATGTCAGTTCTAGTATAATGTATTTGTCCAATGAATACCCGTTTATAATCTGCATTTCTTCTTGGTGTAGCACTTTTAATGGCCAGTAGTGTATAAATTGAACAGTTGCGGCGCAAGTCCACGTGCCTATCTTACACTCTATAATTTGAGTACTTCGTTCTTTGTCATCCACTCCTACTGTAATTTTTTTGGTTCTCGTGCATACTGCATATCACCCGTCGTTCCCTACAGGTTGCTCGTATTTTTCTCAGAATATCGAACATCTTGCCCAATTTTACATTGTCGAACGCTTTTCCCACGCCAACAAATCCTTTGGGCGTCTAGATTTTTCTTCAGTTTTGCTGCCATTATCGAACATACCGTCAGAACCACCCTTTACCTTTCCTAAAGTCATCTGGCTCATCCTCAATTTTCTTTTTCGTTCTTTTGTCTATTATTCTTGTCAGCAACTTGGATGCATGAGCTATTAAGTTGATTGTTCGGTAGTTCTCACACTTATCGGCCTTTCTATCTTCGGAATTCTGTGAATGCTATTTTTCCGAAAGTCTTGTGTTACCCTATACAGCATATTCCGCACACCAACATGAATACTCGTTTGTTTGCCACTTTCCCCGACGATTTTAGGAACTCCGATAGAATCTCATTCATCCCTTCTGCCTTATTTGACTCAGGACTTTCAGAACTTTTTCAAATTCGGACCCTAATACTGAACTGAACTGTTCACAGTATCTCACTTTCCGACCTATTTTCCTATTCCCAACGAATCCTACGCCTGTTATACAATTTTATGCAGCTGTTGATGAGAACAACCCTACAACTGAACCGTTTTCAGTAGTTAACTTTCTACCCTACTTTCCTGTTCATAATGAATTGTACTCCAGTTTTTTCTTCTTCTGCTGCTGTTGATATTACCCGACATTCGTCTGACCAGAAATGAATTAAGTTTCTCGTTACCCAGTTCTGTTGTCGTGTCCAGACAGACCGTAATCCGACGGCTTTTCGAAATACGAACTGCACTGTCATGCATACAAGTCGACGGGGAAGTATAATTTTACGGAAGACATTCACCTGGGCTTCCACGGGGCCTGTGTTATTAACCGAAGGAGTCATGACGGCTTTAGGAGACAGCGAACAGTATCTTGGGTCACCTGCATCCCTTCAGTCTATCTTTTCCGACGGCGATGGCATCTTCCAGCAGGACATCTATCCGGGTCACGTCAGAATCATCCTGTAGTATATGAAGATGGTATCTGTTCTTTTGGACGTATCCCTCGGTGGCTCAGATGGATAGAGCATCTGCCATGTAAGCAAAAGATCTCGGATTCGAGTCCTAGCCGGGTCACACATTTTCAACTGTCCCCATTGATGTATATCAACGCCTGTCAGCAGCTAAGGATCTTGATTTAATTATCATTTCATCCTGTAGTGGTTTGAAGAGAATAACACCGAAATCACGTTGATGTCCATGCCACGAGCTTGCGACGATATCAGTTGCCGCATAGCTCTGGAAACTTATCACAAACATGTCGAATACATGTCACGCTGAATCGTTACTGTAATGCGTTCCAAAAGTGCTCCGACACGCTACTAAGCAAGTGGTGATGGTGCTTTGGCTCATTATTGTATACGGGATGGTTATGAACAGTCTGAAAAACTTGTAAGGGTAGGTTAAGATGAAAATCATTGTAAAGAAAAAAATTCGAAGCGTAGCCCCGCTTCCGAGTTAATTAACACTGAAGTTAGCCAGTCAGACCCTTGCGCATGCCTTTTCAACTGGCTCTCAACAGACGGTGTTGCCAAGCATGTTCTTCGTTTAGTTTGAAACCGAACAAGAGAGCAATATAAAACTGGACGTGGGACAGTGGTAAGGATCGAACCCGAGTCAAAGGCTGAGTGGTCTCGGACGCTAACATCTTCGCTTTGAGAACAACTGAGACTAGTTATATCTGGCGGGCGAGTTGTATCTACATGTACAAGGGCCTGATGGGCTAACTCCAGTGCTAATGAAGTAGGAAGCAGCGTAACATTTTGAATGTTTTTCTTAACAATTATTTTTCAGCACAACCTACTCCGCAGCACCTCACTAGCTTTTCAAACTGTTTCTGACAGCCCTGTATTGTAACCGAGACTGCGATACACCGAAGCGCCAGACAAACTGGTATAGACATGTATACTCAAATACAGAGATTTGTAATGAGGCACAATATGGCGCTGCGGTCGGCAACGCCTATTTGAGACAAAAAGTATCTGGCGCAGTTGTTATATCGGATACTGCTGCTACAATGATAGGTTATCGAGATTTAGGTGAGTTTGAACGTGGTGTTATAGTCGGTACACATAGTAGACACAGCATCTCCGACGTAGCGACGAAGCGAAGATTTTCCAGTACGACCATTTGATGAGTGTACCGTGAATATCAAGAATCCGGTAAAACATCAAATGTCCAACATCTGAAGTCACCAGTCCCCTAGACTTTGAACTACTTAAACCTAATTAACCTAAGGACATCACACACATCCATGCCCGAGGCAGGATTCGAACCTGCGACCGCAGCGGTTGCGCGGTTCCAGACTGAAACGCCTGAACCGCTCGGCCACTCCGGCCGGCTATCCTGTCTGTCTGATGACCTGCATCCACTAATGCCCATTGTGCACTCCGACGGATGTGGGCAATTCCAGCAGGACAATGCGACACCCCACACGTCCAGGATTGCTACAGAGTGGCTCCAAAAACACTCTTCTGAGTTTAAACACTTCCGCGTGCCACCGAAATTCCCAGACATGAACGTTATTGAGCATGTCTAGGATGCCTTGCAACGTGCTATTCGGAAGAGATCTCCAACCTAGCGTACTTTTTTCGGATTTATGGACAGCCCTGCAGGATTCATGGTGTCAGTTCCCTCCAGCACTACTTCAGACATTAGTCGAGTCCGTGCCACGTCATTTTGTGGCGCTTCTGCGTGAACGCGGGGACCCTACAGGATATTAGGCATGTGTACCCGTTTCTTTGGCTCTTTAGTGTATAATAAACTTCAGACGTTAGCAATCGCTGTGGTTCTGTCTTTGGCTGTTCTGGACCTCAGTTTATGTGACATGCTGCACAGTGCATGTAAAACTTATGTGCAGAATATAGGCGCAGATGAAAATGTTGGCCATCTGGCTTCGAACAACACTTGTTCTCGAGAAAATAAAGCTCAAAATCTAGTAGCTAATTTGCGACGAGGGAATGGACGTGAGTAAGTTCCGCCTGGCTGTGACGCATATCCCCTCTCGGCTCAATTTGGCTGTTAACAGCGCCGGCGGTGGGCTATTTGACTGTGGAGAGCGTTTCTCTCTTACTCACCCTGCCCGCGCAGCGCTCGCCTTTCAATTATCCCATCTGGCGGAACTCGTCGCTCGCGAGCGTCTCTAAACAATGCACATATGCAATCAACCTGTTTTCGCCGACAATGGGAAAATAATTATTTAGCGCTGCGATGGAGAGGCAATTGTTTCAGCCCATTAACGTCGCAGCGAGCGGCGGACAATGGCCGCAGTGCCCCTGGATCCCCCGGTGGCTGCACCCGCCGCCGCCCCCTCACCCGGCACTGCTTTGTTCCATTTGCGACCGGCGATGCGGCGCGACGGGACGCGAGTGATACTGGAGCACAGCCCAGCCCACAGGCGTGGCCGATTGGCTGTGAGCTGCGTGCGGATCGCAACAAGGGGATGTCACTCTCTAGGTAGAACCCGCCCCTTTCCCAGCATACATTGATCGGTTCGTCAGTCACACGCTGAACACTGCGTACGAGAGTTAGATCGATAAGCACGAGGGCGTAGTCATTAACTTTCTATTACCACCTAGAAAAAAATAAAATTACGTTATTACATGTTTCTTTGTTTTCAGGTGCGTGTCTGCAGTCCAAATACACACTGAAATCGTCCGACCATAGTTAACCTGGAAATAAACAAAAAACTAACTACAAATTTTATTTTACCGAGCTTCTAATTAAAGCTTTATAACCCCCCCCACCCCCCCCACCCCCCACCCCCCACCCCCCACCGTATTGCGTTAATGGTATTCAGAGTCGCATTCAATTTTTCGGTCTAGACAAATGATACAACAAGACATTTTTTTCATCCTGCAAGGAGAAGGTTTGTCAGGCTGACTATCTCACCCTTTTTTCATGAAAATTTCGTCCAAAGAAACAAAACTGTCAAAACAGGAAAATTGAGGAAATCGTTAAAGATAAATCAAGAGAATATCGTGGATGGTGAATCTGAGGTCATCAGTCCTCTAGAACTTAGAACTACTTAAACCTAACTAACTTAAGGACATCACACACATCTATGCCCGAGGCAGGATTCGAACCTGCGACCGTAGCGGTCGCCGCTTCGGCTGGCTAAAAATGGCTCTGAGCACTATGGGACTTAACATTTGAGGTCATCAGTCTCCTAGAACTTAGAACTACTTTAAGCTAACTAAACTAAGGACATCACACACATCCATGCCCGAGGCAGGATTCGAACCTGCGATCGTAGCAGGCGCGCGGATCCAGACTGAAGCGCCTGGAACCCCTTGGCCACCGCGGCCGGCGATGATGAATGAGTTCAGATTCCAAGAAGCGGTTGGTATTTCACTGGCAATGTTTTTATTGAAGTGCGAGGGTCGTTTCGAAAGTAATGCGTCCTATTTTTTTGTGGTGACTCTGGATGTCCGCGCCAGGTGTCGTTGGTGCAGAGCTACTGCTTGAACCTTCCTCTTTCATTTGCAGCTGGTCCCGTTGTTCTGCGGTAGTTGGCGCTTGCAGAGGAGTGTTCCAAAATGTAGTCTGATATGGACGCTCGTATAAAACAGCGATGTGTGATTGAGTTCCTTACAGCTGAAGAAACTGCCTCGATGGAAATCCTTCGACGCTTGCTAAAGATGTATGGAGACTATACAATAGACGTGAGCAATATGTGGCGATGGGCACGAAATTTTCAAGGTGGTGGAAAGGGTGTACATGTCAAGCCACGGCCCGGTCGACACTGAAAAGTATCCTGATCAACTCATCCATGCTGATCGGCGCATAACGGCCAGAGAATTGTATGCAAAGGTGAATGTCGGCTGTAATGCCTTGGAAACAATGTTGGTACATCTTGGTTATTGCAAAGTCTGTGCGAGATGGGTTCCACGGATGTTCACAGAAGAACAAAAATCTCATTCGATGGAGTAATATGAAGCTGAGGGTCACAATTTTTCTGAATAGCATCGTCACCGGAGATGATACAAGGTGTCACCACCGCGAGCCGGAATCCAAAAGACAGTTCGTGGAATGGCTTGTGCTTTGACAAATGATATGATGATAAGTGCGTTTATATTCACATTACTAGTCGCTATGTAAATATCGACATAATTTGTATAGTCTTGTACCCTTGGGCTTTCGGAAGCGTTCTCGCTTCCCGTGCACGGGGTCCCGGGTTCGATTCCCGGCGGGGTCAGGGATTTTCCCTGCCTCGAAATGACTGGATGTTGTTCTGTCGTCTTCATCATCATCATTCACCCCCATTACGGTCGGGGGTTCAAATGGTTCTAATGGCTCTAAGCACTATGGGACTTAACATCTGAGGTCATCAGTCTCCTAGACTTGGAACTAATTAAAACTAACTAACCTAAGGACATCACACACATCCATGCCCGAGGCAGGGCTCGAACCTGCGACCGCAGCAGCAGCGCAGTTCCGGACTGAAGCGCCCAGAACCGCTCGGTCACAACGGCTGGCCATAGGGTCGTAGGAAGGCAATGGCAAACCACCTCCACTAGTACCTTGCCTAGTCGGCGGTGCGGGTCTCCCGCATCGTCCCCTACGCTCCTCGGAGTATGGGACATCGTCATCATCACCTTACATTTAAGTACATGGTGTGTCTGAAAAGTTCGCTGAATGGTTTCGTACGATAAAGCGAATTAGAGTTACAAAGAAAATAGCTTTACTGGGTTTCAAAATAGTCACCAAGAGCTGCAACACACTTCTGACATCGGTTGTAGAGCTGTTGGAAACTGTCAACAAACATTTCTTATTAACTCACCCGAAGCACAGTGGTCACGTTTTCTGGAATATCTGCAACGTCTTCGAATCTTCATGATCAATGGTGCTTACACTCTCTTATCATATCTTCAACTTTTCTGCTCTCATTCTCAAAGATAGGAGCCGATCATCTGCAAACATCCGTCGCACTCGTTCGACGTTGTCGGGGATTACGCGTGTTGACCCGAACGCGGATCGATTTCGACACCGCCATTTCCGTCTCTAAAGCGTCTAAACCACTCAAGCACATACTTTTTATTCACTGCCTCAACACCGTAAACTTTCACTAACATTCCACGAGTCTTCGTCGACGTTTCCCCTAATTTGATGCAAAACTTCATGTTAATGCATTGCTCCATTTTGCAATGACTCGAATGCGACGGATATTTGCGGATGATCAGCGGCTGCCCTTCCTAATGAGAGCAGTAGAGTTGAAGACAAGAAAAGACGGTGTAGGCACTATTGTTCACGAACACTCGAGCGATTCCACAAGAAGCGTTTGCTGACAGTTTCCAACAGATTTACAACCGATGTCAGAAGCATGTTGTAGATAACGGTGATTACTTCGAAGGCTTTCTGATGCACCTTGTACTTCGAACCATTTCATTTGTGTGTTTGTGTTTGTTTTTTATTACTTAACGAAGTGAATAGTACATCCACCTGCAGCTGGAACTAACTTAGTGAAACGGCTAAGTCTAGCCACATTCCATTTCATAGCAGTGCACGCTGTCACAGCACATTGCAACTGTGGAAACTGAATGGGAAAAATGCCGTCTTCGGCTGCAGCTATGATTTGCCGTTAACGTCATCAAATTTATGGATGCTGTAAGACAAAGGAATGATACTGCTGATGGAAGTGATAGAATATGCGAGAAAATATTAAACTTGAGGAAATCGGTGCTGTGGAAATTACAATCGAAGAAAGCGATGAAAAGTGTCCTGAGATTCAAGTACCCAGAGCAAAGTGCACACAGTAAATATTCTAATGACGATATCGATAAAAGTGTTATTAGGCAACAACTTCTAAAATATTATGAACTGTACAAAGGAATACCAACAGTGAAAACATTTCACAGCTTCATGTTGCACAGAATGGGATTTCAAGGCTACAAGGAAACTCTGAAAACTTTTATTCTGTCTCTTGAATATGGTTTTAAAAAGTGCCAGAACAAGCGAGTCATACATGTAAAACAGGCATTCTATATTAATTTTCTTTTTACGAAAAATAAAGCATAAGAATTAAAGTTACTAGCGCTTTATTCAGACAAAATGTGGAGTCATATACATTACACCAGGAACAAATGTCAAAGTGTGCAACCGGTATTCTTATACAAATTGGTAGTCAGTTTTGGGCTGTGGTGTATGTAGAACATTGGTGCATGGACGTGTAGTGGGTGGTGGTGCTTCACTTGTGAGAATACTGGAGTGTACACTATTAGCACCACCATACTATATCTCCTCTGCCTAATCAAGGTGGTGCTGCCATCTTGGTCACTCCTTCAGTTTATTCAGCTGGCTAATACTCTTGTGTATGTGTGTGTGTGTATGTGCGCGCACGCGCGCTTTGTTTGCGCTCATGTAATTTACTGGTTAAGCAGCACTTGTAAATGTCGTAGTTCGATCTCTGTACCATACTTGATGTAAGACACAGCAGACCCTCAAATTAAATACTTCCACATGTAAATTATTCTACGGTACATGTCGAAAGTCGCAATGTCATTTCCACGTCTAAAATGTCTGCAAAAATATGTCAGCAACACAAAAATGCAGTTTTTATGGCAAATGTCACAATCCTATTTCCGACCACCGCTCTCTCTCCACAAACACACATCTCCATTAAGATTTATGTCGAAAACATGACTATTAACAATCAAGTTAATTGCAACAATGTTAATTCGACATCTAAACTTTTCTACAAAACACATGATGCTTGTCAAGTTTCACAATGCTAATTCAACATATCAGATGCTTGTAAAAGTTTGTAAACTTCATCATCAAAACAATGTTTATGTCAATGTTATTTCCATTCCTGTTAAAAACAATCAGCAACACACATAATGTTTATGTCAGGTTCAACTGTACCACAGTGTACGTTATGTGCAAAGAAGCGTTTAAATGTAACATATCAAGTCAAAGAAACTCGTGCTATGTTCATTTAGCACATATAGAAAACCAAATGTATGCCTGAATAGGACACAAAAATGAATATCACTGAAAATGCCTACCTTGAATACGCAAAACACGTTTGGCACACACACAAGTTCAGCTTCAAAAGACAGAATTTTTCTTATGTTTATTATGAACCACAACTGAACTTATCAACTGAGAAGAAATGGCTACAAATATTACCAATATTTATGTAAGTTGTTATGATACCTCCGTGTCTAAGATACTTGTTGAAATACATAAAGGCATTTCAGTAGTAGACTATCTCATTTGTGGCTCAGATATCGAACTATGAGCAGCTGACGTTTCCAGACGTTTTTCAGTAACCCATCAACACGCCAACATCATTTCAGGGGGAAAGAAGATAATGTATCACGTTCTGTACCAGAAAATACAATCAATGTCATTGACAGCTAATGTTGTTTTTATTGCATTTGAATTGTCCTACTTGATATAACGTACAAAAAACTAACTGTTGAGGAAGGCAGCAATATTTACTGATCGTAACTACGGTGCCAATACCCTCTAAAACTATATTTCTGTAATCAACTATTTAATTATGCCAAAAAATTAGTCATAATGCAAAAATACGAGATATAAAAACACATAACAAGATCAAAGACAAACAAACTGATCAAGCACCAGTTTAGAGTGGAAGAAAGCATTATAACGAGGTCTTTACTACATTGTAAAACTTGGTATTTTGACAAGATCTGTATTACATTGTAAGACTTAAACTACTTATTTTCGTGACATGTATGGAGATTTTTACAATGCATGGAATACAAATGGAACATGGTCAAAGACAATGGTGGAACAAGACAGAGGTGAAACTTAATTTAAGACAAAAGAGAGATGAAAGGCCGATATCTATAAACACAATGTTTGCATCAGGAAACTTATTTGTCAAAACACGTAAGATTTCGCGTACGAAACACATATTGCACAATTGTTGTAACTTAATAGTTGTATAAGATCTTTAAACAAATACACAGAACTTGCATACTGGCACAACTGATAGAACTTGCAGGTTATCTGCACTTCCTATGTAAAATGAAAAGAGAATCACTGCTGTCAGTGCAGCGGGACATTAAGCGAAATCAGCGACAACGAGCGAAAATATATACCGTACCGGGACTCGATCCTGGGATCTCCTGCTTACTAGGCAGGTGCGGTAACCACTGCACCATCCGGGATACAGGGTTATCGCAACTGCACCGACTATCTTGGCATGCTTCACAGCCGATCCCCACTCCCACTGAGTGCCACCTATCTGCTGTCCCTGTCCATTCGCTACTCATATAATTAAGCTGCACTTGTTGATGACCAAAGTTCGACAGCTATACCACACTTTGCAGGCACAATACATGTGGCTCGTTTACCTGTACTACTGAAATCAGCTGCACATTAGTTGACGAGCGTAGTTTGACCTTTGTATCAAGCACTGAACTTACGAAAAAACATAAAAATTTGTGGTCTAACGTTACAAAATACACATAAGCCCTACAGTCACTCTAACTTACTGCCTTAAGTGGATGAGAATGGTTCTCTCTTAGTACCAAAGTAAACAGTGTACTCCCACATCTAAAGCTGTCAAAAATTCGTCTTCGTTCAGCTAAAACCAATATCAAAGTCGTCCAAATGCTATAGTGTTCCCCATGAGAGGGTATTAACTTCACCTTACAGTTCAAAACGTTTGTCATGTGTTGAAAGTGCTAAATCATGCTGTCACACAGTGGTATATCTTGACACTTCCATGAACATTAGTAATAAATATTCATACAGATTTATTTACCCAGTTTTAAAGGAGATCAAACATTATAGCAGTCCCATGCAAGAGAATTAACTTTATCTTGCTGTATTGCCTTCAACTGCTATTGCAGAGTGGAGACAACAGGGCACTTAACTTGTACATCACCGCTCCACAGCAAAATGTAATAAATTACCTCATGTAACAGTCAAATGGTAACAAAATGCCACATGTTATAGGAAAAATGTAAGAAATTACCCCATATACCGAGATCTTATAGTAAAACTGTAACAAATTACCTCAAGTTACAGCAAAATTTTAACAAATTCTCCCATATCATGCTATGTTATAGCAAAATTGTTACAAATAGCCCCTTACATCACCATGTTACAGCAAAAATGTAGTAAATTACCCTATACATCCACTTATAACAACAAAATTGCAACAAAATGTTCCATGTGTCGCCATACTGCAGTTACATTGTAACAAATTGCACCATACATCGACTTGGTATAGCAAAAATTTTAACAAACTGTGTCATGATACAGCACAATTGTAACACATTAGCCTATATTTCATCATATTACAGCAAAATTTTAGCAAAATGGTTCAAATGGTTCAAATGGCTCTGAGCACTATGGGACTTAACATCTATGGTCATCAGTCCCCTAGAACTTAGAACTACTTAAACCTAACTAACCTAAGGACAGCACACAACACCCAGTCATCACGAGGCAGAGAAAATCCCTGACCCCGCCGGGAATCGAACCCGGGAACCCGGGCGTGGGAAGCGAGAATGCTACCGCACGACCACGAGCTGCGGACAAAAATTTTAGCAAGTTACCCAGAACACTGCTATATTTACAAAATAATTGTGGGTTCTACATCCTGTGTTTAAAGTAATTTGTAATCCTGGCTCCTTTATCTTCTAATGGGAAAGTAGCAAATCAGTTAAAAAGGCTTTGTTGTAAAAATATTGTATTGGTTTATGTGTATACACAAATAAAAGAAGAATTTTATTTATTTTTTACCATATTTGACAATCTGCATTTCTATTCCAAGAATTCTAATAGTAGTTGCATGTCTTTTCATGACACATTTTGTAAGTTCTTCATGTCATAAAGTATTGTCCATACACCGTTTTTGGTGTTTTATCAGTAACACTGGATCTTGACAAAATCGTTGTCTCTTGAGTTCTTTGTGTAATGCCTGGATGTATTTTCAAAAACAGTTCTATCGACTTCTTAGAATGGAGTATCTGGCTCTAACTTGCAACTAGTTTGTGGACAATTTCTATCATTGATATCAACTATTAGCGAATCCATTCTTTTGAATGTCCAAGATCCACTTAATTAACTGAGCTTCACATTCTTCACTCAGTGTACAGGAGTAGCCACTCTGTCTTTTAACTGGATAATTTCCACAGTCTTTATGCATCAGATTTATTCTGAGAACTTTTACAATTTACAAGCCCCTCCTAAGAGGATCCCGTTTTTACAGTGTCCAAAGTTTGAAGGATTTTATGTTCTTTATACTTGAGAATCTCCTTTTCATTTTCTTTCCCCATATCAAGCTTCAGTTAGAAAACTGAAACAAAATGATAAACTAAGCAGGAATGACAGTGACAGCTGATACAAACAAATGCTCATTGATAACTGAAATAATATTGTGACAGTGAAGACTGACAGTGGGTGTCAGCTACAGGATCTTGAATAGTATTCTAATACCAGATGGTTACTGTGATCATGTGCAGAGAGTGGTATTTGCTGCTGCAAGGAGGGGGGTGTCGGCTACTGGGGGTGTCAACTACTGGTTCTTAAAATTGTGTTATAATACCAGTAGCCGAAAGTGAATATACATAGTATGTTACTGCCATTACACTGAACACACGTTTGGCACTATTTTGAGGCTTAATGTATGCTAGCTGTGGTGGAAGACTAAACTCGCAGCCATACATGTACAGTCTTTACGAAACTTCATGGACCAAGTTGATGGAATTTGCATATCAAATTGTACAACGTCCAAAATAGGCTGTAACTAATAATATTGAACAATGCTGTGTGTCAATACATGGGAATATACGTGAATTCACCACACCAGGTGTGGGTCTGGAACTGTGATCACCAAAGTTAAGTTTATTTATATATCCTGTCATCTGTCATATGTAATAGTTAAGGAAATTTGTAAGTCATGTGTGTGTGTGTGTGTGTGTGTGTGTGTGTGCGCGCGAGGGCATGTGCACATGTGAGTGCATGCATGCAGATGTGCATATGTGCATGTATGCATGCATGTGTGTGCATATACACCCTTAATCTACAAAAACCCCTGCATGCTAACCTAATAATATATTTAATAAAATGATAGAGTGTGTGAAATGGCTTCTCCACAAGGACTTCATAGTAACTAGCTGGTCATGCAGTAATATAGAAAAGAAGTACTGATCAAAATGGATGTAAGCTGAGTCAGTTATAGCATTCAGAACTGAAATAATATTCTGACACCTAAACTGACAGTGGATACCAGCTACAGGATCTTATAACAGTGTTATATCCACAGAAGACGACAGTGTGCATGTGCAGCTGGTGTCAGCTACTGAGACTTAAATAGTATTCTGATACCAGTAGCTGAAAGTGCGCGCGCGCGCGCGTGCGCGCGTGTGTTTGTGTGTGTGTGTGTGCACCAAGGTGGTATCAGCTACTGAGGGTGTCAGCTGCTGGGTTTGTCATGTGGGTCGAGATGTGCTCTAAATTTAGGCGGTGTAAAAGGAAGTTATGTCATAATTAGACTTGCTGCCATCTGTATATGCACATTGATGCAATCTCCACACATACTTCGTTGAATTGCCTCTCTAGGTAACACTGGCCTATTGTAGCACTGACCATGTGGGCAGAGCAGTGTGCACTTTCTCAAGAAACTGAGGACTACGCCGGCAGTAGCATAGATTTGGGTAGGGTTTCCCAAGGACAGGTCTCACCTGATGAACCTCACTAAGTGTGTCCCACAATATCAAGCCTCTTCCCACATTCATTTCCATAGTCCTTCCCCAATTCTCTAGGTACGCAGCACAAGGTGATGTGATCCATGCCAAGGGGTTGATGGCACATGGAAAGTTGTGTTGTGAATGGAGCCTCAGGGAGACAAGACAAGTAATTTACCGCAAACGAGTGTAAGGCTCCGCTGGTGTAGAACTTATACATCCCTAGTTCTCGAAGTATCAAAATGGAGAAGATGGAAAAAACTTAAAAACTGCTGGATACCTCAAATATCCGAACATCAGATGATGATCCAATGGAAGCAATTTTCCTGCTGTGCCAGGTTGTAGACTAGTCCAAGAAGCAGAAAAAGTTACAGAAAAGTTAGATCAGATCAAGATGAACTCCTCCTCTGAGGCTCAGATGAGGAATTTCTCAGACAACAGAAAGAAAAGGATTTCAAATAGTGGCTTCCGAATCTTAAATGGGGAATTTAAAGGTCCAGAACCTAAGACATCCAAAAAAGACTTTCTGAGAATGGAGAGGGTAAGCAAACCAAACTGTCAGATGTTACTGATAAAGATCAAATGTTATTGCCAACATTCTAGAGTAATTATTGAAGTATCTGTAGTCTGTTTATGTATGCATTTTTTTGATATAGAGCACATACATAACATTCCGGTATCACACACAGGATCACTGATTTCATTCGACATAGAAAATATGTATACCTCCATCCCTATCACAGAAGCAATACAAGAAATAAAAGAAATAACAAATATGCTCAGACTGACAACTGAACAAAACTACTTTCAGTTTGAGAATGAATATTATCTAGAAATAAAAATTTTTCTGTCTTCTGTGTAACACCTCCATTTCTTCACCTATTGTGCTGACCTCATCTTTTACTTGCGCTTCTTGCGCTTTCCGGTTACTGTAACTACCATGTTCCCTGTATCAGACTCAAAATTTCGCCCAGTCTGCCCAGTATATTAGTACAGTCCGCGCATTTAATCCTGTATACCCCGGAGTTATTGTATTTGTTTTGCTTTGTCATGCCTGGTCTATTTCTTAACCTATTCACCAATTGCCATTCATTTTAGAATGCCACAGTAACCTTTTTTGAAAAGAATTTAACAGTTTTCTCCAACACACGACATTTTCGTGTCAAAATGACAAACTTCTTCATAACTTTAATCTTTTTCCTCCCGTCATTTGTACCGATAAATTAATTTTTGATTTTACGCATGACGTCGTGCGTCTTTCATCCATTAGCTGTAGAAGCTTTTTTAATAATGCCTACTTCTCTCTGAAATTCGTCTTCCTCGAGTGCCTGTCTGAGGGCTCTGTTTCAGTATTACTCAAACGCTCCATCAGTTTTATTCTTACGATTAGTATTACAATATTTTGTTCAAAAGTTTGGATAAATAATTATTTCGTAATTGTAACATTATTTTCGATGAAATAACCAACCTTGAATGGCCTTTCCGTGTCTGTATTCAAGCGGCATGGGAAGGTATTAAAACAAATAAATTTCTTCCCTGGACCGTCAAAGTTTATAATCGGCTGTCTAGCTCTTCCTAAGAAAGCTGCAAATTATGCAGCAGGTGAATCGGCTAACCAGTATACAATACCGTATATCTACAAATCCAAACCGAGTGGTTTTCCTGAAATTTCGTGCCAAGAGGTAGGGGGTCGTCTTGCATTCGCGGTATATAACGTGAAGCTTTTTTTTTTTTTTTTTTTTTTTTTTTTTTTTTTTTTTACCGAATAGAACCTCGAGCTTCCGTTAAGTTGTAACTCTTCTCTCTGCCAAGCGAGGGCCTACCACTTTAACAATGAACCTAACGCATGCGCTTTGAGCATTGTTGTTCGATGGAAAGAAGTATTTGTTGTGGCAATTTCTTTTATCAGTTGTTGTTTGACTTTGCAAATCCCACTTCTAAGCTGGGTTGTAAAGTGTGTAATGGATGGTGGTGCGGGACAAAAGCGTACTGTTTCGCACTATGGGCAATGAGAAATCGCGAATAACCGTGAAGTTGTGTCTGCTTGCCAATGAAACAAAGATGCGACCCTGCGTCATCCTCAGTTGTAGAACAGAAAGGAAAAGCTGCTGCTTGGTTTCATATTTCGTTGAATGACCAATGAGTCGGTCATATATTGCCTCTGTACAGTCTCGAGCAGGAAGCGAGGTGCTGTTGTAAAGAAACTAGGGATGTTGACCCTCGGTGCTTTCAAGGGGCATCTGACACCAGGAAATCCTAAAATTAAACACACTTCTTGTCGTCATTCCAGGACACATGACTTCACGACTGCAAGTATTAGATGTAGTGGTGAATAAGCCACTTAAAAACCATATGAAGCAGCTGTTCATCAGTTGATTACTTCAGGATGGCCAATTCCTTATTCACACTGGAAAGCTGATAAAGCCTTTACTGTCTCTAATTGAGTTATGGATCCAGACTGCTTGGACAAGTATACCCAGTGCAACTCTGAACGACTTTAAGAAGTGCTGCACAACAAACGCATTAGAGGGAAATGAAGACGATCTACTACGGGAATAAATGCAAGATAACCGTTACAGTGACAGTGACAATGCAGATTCTGTGGACCATTCCAGTGAGGAGGACTAAGTGGCATCTCTACCTAATTTATGGAGGTCTTTACCTGATTTTGTTTTCTTTGTACCGTTCCTTTTCTTGTCTCCTTCAGTTACCTGTAATGAGGTAAGCATTTTTAAGTTAACAAAATAAACCTAGTATGTTTATATATCTTTCTATAATGACTTGCTGATCAGTGGGGGGTCGTATTGCATTCGGAGTCGTCGTGGATTCGGAGATATACGGTATACCCAAGGACCTGTGACAGATTTTGAACTTGGCGCTACTTGAAATAGAACTGGGAAGCAGAGCAACGGCGGTATTTAGGGTCGCAGAGAAACCGCGATAAAACAATGGAGCCACGTCAGGGAGTGCTTTGTGCTCATGTCGCCTCTGTAAACACGGAGCGGTGCCAAGGATTGTGCGGCGAGCAATTGCACCGGCATTTGATATTTATAACCTCCCCGCCCTCCCGTCATGCGGTGGCCAAACACTTACCGCTCGTCCCTCTTCAGTGGAGTTTTAATGGGCTGAAATTAAATGCTCCAGTCGCCAATTACTCATCGGTAACGCGAGCAAGCCTCCATAAATGTCATCACAATGGTTTCACACACTCTTAGTTCAAAGCAGGCAGCGTATCATTAGTGGATGCCTTAGGTCTCACTGTAACAGTTGTTTCGTTTTATTCTTCTTCTCGTTGCTCTTCTTTTTTTTTCTTTGTGTTTAATCCTGTGACTGTTTTGCAGTAGTACATCTTCTACTCTTCTGTCTACCGTATTATTCGTTTCCGCATACGTAGCACATCTTATACAGGGTGTTACAAAAAGGTACGGCCAAACTTTCAGGAAAGATTCCTCACACACAAATAAAGAAAAGATGTTATGTGGACATGTGTCCGGAAACGCTTAATTTCCATGTTAGAGCTCATATTAGTTTCGTCCACCTACGCTCAATGGAGCACGTTATCACGATTTCATACGGGATACTCTACCTGTGCTGCTAGAACATGTGCCTTTACAAGTACGACACAACACGTGGTTCATGTACGATGGAGCTCCTGCACATTTCGTACGCTTCTAAACAACAGATTCGGTGACCGATGGATTGGTAGAGGCGGACCAATTCCATGGCCTCCACGCTCTCCTGACCTCAACCCTCTTGACTTTCATTTATGGGGGCATTTGAAAGCTCTTATCTACGCAACCCCGGTACCAAATGTAGAGACTCTTCGTGCTCGTATTGTGGACGGATGTGATACATACGCCATTCTCCAGGGCAGCATCAGCGCATCAGGGATTCCATGCGACGGAGGGTGGATGCATGTATCCTCGCTAACGGAGGACATTTTGAATATTTCCTGTAACAAAGTGTTTGAAGTCACGCAGGTACGTTCTGTTGCTGTGTGTTTCCATTCCATGATTAATGTGATTTGAAGAGAAGTAATAAAATGAGCTCTAACACGGAAAGTAAGCGTTTCCGGACACATGTCCACATAACATATTTTCTTTCTTTGTGTGTGAGGAATGTTTCCTGAAAGTTTGGCCGTACCTTTTTGTAACACCCTATATTCCGTAATTCATGATATGATGCATGCACGACATCATTGGTTGTCCCCGGCGATTCCTTCTCTTAATAGCTCCTTCCAGTGACGTTACATTACCGTGTTATAAAGTGTGACCAACGGCTTTGTCTCTTCTTGTTTGGATGTGCATCCAGAGATATCTGATTTCCTGCGATCTTCTCAGCACCTCTTCATTGATAACTGTATCTCTCCATCTGATCTTCGACGCCATATCTCGAGAACTTCTAGGAGTCTTTTCTCTTGTTTCCCTATTGTCACCGTTTCACACACATATAGGGTACATTGCAAGTAGATGCTATCATTATCTGTTTCCTTTTTTCCAGACTAATGTTCTTGTTGGGAATTTTTCTCACGTTAAACGCAATTTGGACTGCTATATTCTGTAATAATTTCTTTCCGACTTCTTCTGTCATCTGTAGTCCTGCTTCCTCTACCGTTTCTATCTCCTCTCTTCTAATTCTCATTCTTAGAAGGTCATATTATTCTCTAGTACTGATAACCATAACTTTAGTCTTTCTCTTGTTTGTTCTCAAACAATACTTCTTACTGAATATTCTTTCCTTTGTGCTGAGGTCCTTCTCTAGACCTTATTTCATCTCCGTGAGAGCAATAATATCGTTTGCATATCGTAGTATGTCTACTTTCTACATTACATTAATACACGTATGAGTACATTATGTTCTTTAATGCAGGGTGACAATTATTGAGCTATATGAAAAAAACGTAAATTAGTTACAAACTACGGCCTGCACACACTTTATTCAACATGTAAACGTCACTACCGATATTCGGATTGAGGTTATGACTTGTCGATATGCCTGCCGTTATTAGTGATGATGTGGTGCAGACAATAATGATAGCGAAATTCCGCATGACCCGCTGAAGTGTCGGAACATCGATGCTGTCGATGACCTCCTGAATGGCTGCATTCAGCTCATCAGAGGTTTTGAGTTATTGCTGTACATCTTGCCTTTAATATAGTCCCACAAAAAAAAGTCGAATGTGTTCAGATCCGCAGAATATGGCAGCCAATCGAGGTACCCCAGAGCCAGAATGCGGTCCCCAAAGTGCTCCTCCAGGACATCAAACACTCTCCTGCTTCGATGAGGTCGAGATCCGTCTTACATGAACCACATCTTGTCGAAATCAGGGTCACTTTAGATAATACGGATGAAATCATCTTCCAAAACCTTCACGTACCGTTCACCGTTCACCGCGCCACCAAGGAACATCGCACTGACTATTCCGTGACTGGACACTGCACACCACACAGTCCCCCGCTGAGGGTGAAGACACTTCTCGATCGCGGAATGCGGATTCTCAGTCCCCCAAATGCGCCAATTTTGCTTATTGACAAACCCATCCAAATGAAAGCAGGCTTTGTCGCTAAACCGAACATACTAATTCCCATCATGCCCCGCGATGAACCGTGCTGTTAGACGTCCTAACGCAAACCGTTCGGAAGTTTTGACGATTTTGTTCCATATAATTCAATAATTGTCAACCGGTACATGGCGCATAGAATGCTAAAATTAAAACAGGAGTCAAATAATAACACACAGAATCAAGAGTGTCATGAAATAGTTATGTACATTGCTACTGCGCTTCTCGTTGCTGTCTGATACCACATGACTACCCCCTGTGTTAGCGGCATCTGAGGTTGATTCGGACATGATGTCCTGTACGCACTGTTAGTGGTTTTTTGGAAACTGGGTATTTTATTGTTGAATTCGATGGTACCAGTGGGTTATTGGGGAACTGTACTCGGCATCACTTTCTTCATTAGGGTGCCTGTTGGTTGTTGTATCTTGTCGGCATTATTTTGAACGTATTTTGAAGAAATCTGTCATCTAGTCACGAGCAACGTATTCCAAGACTTAACATACTGGGAAAATACGCTAATCGGTCTATAGTCACCTGTCGAATT
The DNA here is from genome assembly GCF_023864275.1 of Schistocerca cancellata. Lineage (NCBI taxonomy): Eukaryota > Metazoa > Arthropoda > Insecta > Orthoptera > Acrididae > Schistocerca > Schistocerca cancellata. Next base: position 404,829,451 of record NC_064631.1, read on the forward strand.
TGGCTTAACATTCTCGTGTATTGGTTGGATTAAGCACGCTTCCATTAAGCAGTATGTGTACCACTAACAAGAGAGAGATTGGAAAACGTCTGGGGCAAGTGGAATAATAGTACTGACAACATTTTTAATCATGCCTATACTCACACCATCATTACCTATTGCTTCAGAAGAAATTTGCATGACTGCTCTCGGTATTGTGTACGTAGAAACATGTTTCAAGGAAAATAAAAAAATGCGTCCATTGAGAAGGTGTTATCTTGTGGCTGACAATTTATCGCAACTTGAGATCTGACTGCTGTTGATAAAAATCGTTTAATTCGTCCGTTGAGGCTTGAAAAATGTATCAGACTGTGCCTTTCCTATGGAACATCTGAATAGTCCTTTTGTAGAGCATCGTGATTAACTTGTTTTAAAATTATTTAGATTATTAGGTAAGACTTTTCCTTACTGTCTGCACAGAGTACGTTAAGAATATCACACCATGAGCAGAAATTCGCAGAACAGGTGTCACTGGTGCGAATTACTTTATCTGTCCTCTCTGTAGCTCTTACATGTATGAGGGTGTAGCTTTTCAATCCAAAGGTTTATACTCATATCGTTAGAGTGGAAATGTTTCCTTAATTTCTTTGCAGTGTGTGATTTTAATCGCAGATCTATCGTTGTGTCCCTCGTAACAACTATATGCTCCTACTGTGGCATTAGAGAGAACGAGACTGATTGAAAAAATGATAAAGAACCGATTTCGAATGGGTTATAGATTATTTCAATTATGTTGTAACAAATAAGCCCTCGGTCACAAATATTAAGTCAAAATTGACCTGGTTTCGACGCTACTATGAGCGTCGTGTTCAGACTAACTGTACTAAAACATTAGGTATACAGGGTGAGTCACCTAACGTTACCGCTGGATATATTTCGTAAACCACATCAAATACAGACGAACCGATTCCACGGACCGAACGTGAGGAGAGGGGCTAGTGTAATTGTTTAATACAAACCATACAAAAATGCACGGAAGTATGTTTTTTAACACAAACCTACGTTTTTTTAAATGGAACCACGTTAGTTTTGTTAGCACATCTGAACATATAAACAAATACGTAATCAGTGCCGTTTGTGGCATTGTAAAATGTTAATTACATCCAGAGATATTGTAACCTAAAGTTGACGCTTGAAACCTCCGACGTTCAGTTGCCACGGTCGGCGAGCAGCATCTGCAGGGACATGTTTACGATGACGACCGTGTTTACGAGTGTGGATGTAGTCGTCTCCGCATGCAGACCAACTGTAGTACCCCGTGTTACCAGACGTCTGTGATAGTGTAGTGTTGTAGGAACTGTGACCATGGTGTATTCGAACTCTGAAAAGGCGGAGATGATAATCATCTATGGAGAGTGTCGAAGAAATGCAGCTGAAGCCTGCAGGGTGTATGCAGAACGGTACCCGGACAGAGAGCATCCAACGTGCCGCACATTGCAAAACATCTACCGCCAACTGTATGCAACAGGTATGGTCGTAGCACGCAAACGGGTCCGTAACAGGCCCGTCACAGGAGAAGCGGGTGCAGTTGGTGTGTTAGCTGGTGTTGCCATGAACCCACACAGGAGTACACGGGACATTGCGAGAGCCGGTGGACTGAGTCAAAGTAGTGTCATGCGCATACTGCATCGTCACCGCTTTCACCCGTTTCATGTGTCGCTACATCAGCAATTACATGGTGATGACTTTAATCATCGATTGCAATTCTGTCAATGGGCATTAACAGAGAATGCGTTGCAGTTCTACCTGTTTACCGATGACGCGGGTTTCACAAACCACGGGGCAGTGAATCTACGGAACATGCATTACTGGTCCGTGGACAATCCTCGCTGGCTCAGACAGGTAGAGCGACAGCGACCGTGGACTGTAAATGTATGGTGCGGAATCATTGGCGACCACCTCATTGGTCCTCACTTCATTGCAGGGGCCCAAACAGCTGCAACATACATCGCGTTTCTACAGAATGATCTGCCAACGTTGCTCGAAAATGTCCCACTGGAAACGCGTCGACGTATGTGTTATCAGCATGATGGTGCACCTGCACATTCCGCAATTAACATTAGGCTGACCCTTGACAGGATGTTCAACGGGCGTTTCATAGGACGTGGAGGACGCTTAAATTGGCCAGCCCGTTCTCCTGATCTTACACCTATGGACTTTTTTCTGTGGGGTACGTTAAAGGAGAATGTGTACCGTGATGTGCCTACAACCCCAGAGGGTATCAAACAACGTATTGTGGCAGCCTGCGGCGACATTACACCAGATGTACTGCGGCGTGTACGACATTCATTACGCCAGAGATTGCAATTGTGTGCAGCAACTGATGGCCACCACATTGAACATCTATTGGCCTGACATGTCGGGACACACTGTACTCCACTCCGTAATTGAAAACGGAAACCACGTGTGTACTGTACCTCACCCCTCATGGTAATGTACATGTGCGTCAGTGAAAAAGACCAATAAAAAGGTGTTAGAATGTGGACGAAATGTGCTGTTCCAGTCTCTTCTGTACCTAAGGTCCATCACCGTTCCCTTTGAATCCCTACGTAATTCTGTGCTCTCCGACACACACGATCGAACAGCGGAGGAGTGGTACTCAATCGTCAACTTTAGGTTACAATATCTCCGAATGTAATTAACATTTTACAATGCAACAAACGGCACTGATTACGTATTTGTTTATATGTTCAGATGTGCTAACAAAACTAACGGGGTTCCATTTAAAAAAACGTAGGTTTGTGTTAAAAAACATACTTCCGTGCATTTTTGTATGGTTTGTATTAACCAATTACACTAGCCCCTCTCCTCACATTCGGTCTGTGGAATCGATTCGTCAGTATTTGATGTGGTTTATGAAATATATCCAGCGGTAATGTTAGGTGACTCACCCTGTATAGTACATTAATAAAATTAAAGTATGTACTGACTCGAAAGATGCAGTACTTACAAGTCACATATTAAAACTTGTAAGTACTGCATCTTTACGAGTCAGTACAAACTTTAATTTTATTAATATACTATATACCTAATGTTTTAGTACAGTTAGTCTAATTTTGAAGACGACGCTCATAGTAGCGTCGAAACCAGGTCAATTTTGACTTAATATTTGTGACCGAGGGCTTATTTGTTCCAATATAATTCTGACACGGTCACTGAACCTTAGCAGCTATGTTCAAAGTTTTTTTTTTATTTCAATTAATTTCTGATCAGACAGATTAACTTCGATAAACAAGAATTCTAGTTCTCTTTCATCATTTGCGTTCAATGTATTTAGTATCTTGTTTTACATCAGAACGATCATACGCACCCACACTGTCGCCCCGTGTGAGTTACACGATCAAGCCTTAGAAGCGTATAACGTATGGAACGGACAGAGTCGGAAGAGTTGATTTGTTTGAGCCACTTCTCTGAGAGAAGAATAACATGGAAGAATAACAGGTCTCTACACAGCGTCTGTATCGTAACATCTTTATCATTTTAGCATCTTTCAAACCAATGTTGTTGTTACTTATGTGAAGCTGGGCCACGTTTTATAAATATTGAGCGTGTGTGCTGTCGTAAAACGTGCTATGCTGTGTACTCCGCCAGTTTTGAGAGAGTTCAACAGCACTTGCATAATGAACGTGCCAAGGTATGGAAATTTTAAAATGCATAACAGAAATACACGTCGAATACGTCATACAGAATACAGCCACGTTTCACGTTGTATTAAGACGATTTTATGCATACGGGATGTATCATAATTAATAGTGTGAACGCATAAGGTTGAATGTACACGATGCTAGAAGCAAAAATGTCTTAGCAAAAAAGGACTCCAAAATCCATACCTTAAGAGCTATAAACAGTTCTTCTTCTTCGACACTGTGAAACAAATTTTCCCTACTGAAAGCTCTCTCTTCTTTCCATATTCTGAGAGGTGGCAGTATGGAAGAAAAGTCCATTTAACATGGGCTCTATAGTGCATATCTTAAGAGCTATGAGCCCTTGTTCAGTAGAAGAGATGTGTTTCACAACAGGGAAGTTATACAAGTGCTCGTAGCTTGGTAATTTCCAAGTAGCGTTGCCCATCGAACGCGCGAGCTTCGAACGATGTATGTTGACCGCGCGACTCTCGTGGCGCCAAATATAGATACTGTTTTTTGTAGCGATGAAGACAAAAAAACGGCGGTTTACTACGTTAGCATTAATTACAAAGGAAACTAATAATTTCACTTACTGTACTCAACAGCCATGTCTTCTGCATGGATTATTCCAGGGTTGCATACGCCTTCGGAAGTAATCCTTGTTTCCCGTAACCCCAATACTCTAGATAAGTCTCCGAGGAATACTGGGAGAGTCTCAAAAGATTGAAGTTTCCTACGCAACTGCAAATTGTGGAATTACGGGCACTGGAAGAGATACGGTTATTCGTTCTCTTCCGGTCGGCCATCTCTTTTAATCGACAATGTGACAGATTTCCGCCAATGCTCTGCATTCTGAGTGTGTACAGATAGATTGTCCGAAGAGACAAATTCCACAGAATTAATTACAAATTCATGCTGGAATCCTTCTTTCCCCAAGGTGTTGTAGGATTTAAAGCCGTCTCTCATAACTGAGAAGATGAATTGCTTTACGAGAGATCCTAAAGTTTTCTTGCCCCTCGAATATCCTCTATACATGAAGCACTTTCGGGATTCCCTTTCAGTGCCTCCAAAGATTCATATGTGTTCAATTTCGTTTATTAATGGTCGTCCTTTGTGGTATTTCCGAGTGGCTATACGCGATTCGTCTATTTCAACTATCTTGTTTTGTACGCAGATAGGAACACTGTCATTCGTGGCTATCACATAGCAGACTTCTCGACTGAACCCGTAGTAGTCACAAACGCTGTTTGTCGATAACTCAGTTTCGGAAGCTGTCGCTTGTAGGGTATTGTCTCTTACCCAACACGAGACTAAAATAACGGTCTTTTCGGTGCTCAACTGACAGTTGTCGAATCATGTGTTTTCCATTATCGATGTCCTTTTCTGACACCGCGCGCAGTACAATTGAAATGGGTAATGAGCATCGGCGCCTTCCTCACGAAGTTTCACACAGCTGTCTCCATGACAATTTACACAGTTCTTGAAATCGTCATTTAGCAACAGCCCACATCCGCAAAAGTTATCCAAACAAGATTGCACACTATACAATTGAGGAATTATGTTTCGCCAGGTAAGAGATCACAACGGCTTCAGTCATTTCTATTCACAAGGTTAAATGGTACCCGATGATCTTTGGCAACGCACTAAACACTGTCCATAACTCCCGCCACGATAGCCGTGAGATCGATGTAGTTCATCGTTCCGATATAGACTATTCGGAGCTCGCAGCTTGGAAATTATCCGTTGCTCTTACGGTATGCGTTTAAGAGTCCACATTTTCTCTGTCACTTTTGCTTCTAGTATCGTATACTTTAAATGTATGCGTTTACGCCATTAATCCTGATACTCTTTATATGCACAAAATGGTCTGAAGGTTAATAAAAAGTGAAATGTGGCGGCAAGGTGATGTATCTTCTTGTTCAGTGGAAGACACGTGTTTTACAGTAGCGAAGATGAAGAAGTGGTCATAGCTGTTAATTTATTACGTTAAGGCCAATGTTTACTGACAATTTTTCTTGTTTTGGTCCATACTCTCCCCTCCCAAAAATAGGAAAGGAAAGAACTTGTAGCAGAACTTGTACCTGTTTCACGGTATTGAAGTTGAAATAGTGCTCATAGCTCTTAAGTTAGCCGTTTCAGAACATATGTTTACTGAGACTTTTCTCGCTTCTCGTATCATGTACTTCCAACTGTACGCGTTTTCCCCATTAATTACGATACACTCTGTATGTCAGCGAAGTGTAAAAATGTTTCTCTCGTATGTTTTCCAAAATTTGAACGAAATTGTTTTTGTTGATGTTAGTGCCCAAAAGCAATTACTGCTACAGATCGAGTTCCCATCATGAAAGTAAGAAAGTCTGTAAGATCCTTCCGAAAATTGATATCTAAGAAATCTGAAACCGGCAAAGGTTTGATTTAAATAATTTTTTTTCAAACCATGCTTGTGGGTCGCTTTTGTTTCAAATTATAGACATCATAAATATACTAGACCACGATCCTCATAAAGTCTCTGTTCTTTGCTTTAGTTTACGTATAAGTTTAACTAGCCACGATTGTTACTACACACCTCTTCCCTTTCAAAGTCCTCAGAGACACTGCCACGATTCCGTGAGACTAGTCCACAAGTTTAACGTGGCGCACACAGTCAGTGAGACCATATGAAGAGAGGAAGTGAGACATAAATAGAGGAAGTGGAACATACTAAATGTCAAATCTCACATTTGTCAAGAGAAGAAAAAAACAATGTACCTATTTTCTACGTAACTTATTTTTCAAAATTTTGAACATAACTTACTTGTTTAAAAAGATAACAAGAAAGTATTTGCATAGCACAGAATTATGCTGCTCATCTTATCAATGCAAAAAAATTGAGACAAATTAGAAAATAAATAATTTATTAATAATGTTCTATATGCCATACCAGAAAACTGACTGATTCTAAGTGCTAATAAGAATGCTTTTATTCCATGTCAAATTAATACAGAGATACTACGTTTTATTTGTGATAGTACAAGTACAGAAACAAAGCAGAAATATTTTAATTAGTAGAACTATAGTCAAAAAAACCATTCCTGATTTATTTTAACCTTTTCTACAAGAGACTAACGAAATCAAATTCGCGAAAAAATCTCTCTGTACTGACTTTTATTTCTTACACAACATTACACAATTCTACTACAAAGTTTACAGTAAACTTCTTCTGTTGTTGAGGAAGGAAAGACAAAATTCAAATGGCTCTAAGCACTATGGAACTTAACATCTGAGGTCATCAGTCTCCTAGACGTAGGACTAGTTAAACCTAACTAACCTAAGGACATCACACACATTCATGCCCGAGGCAGGATTCGAACTTGCGACCATAGCATTAGCGCGGTTCCGGATTGAAGCGCCTAGAACCGCTCGGCCACAGTGGCCGGCAAGACAACCATTGACAACATGTCTTTATGTTTTGCAACTGACAAACATGGCTGATCCTTCAGATGAAATACGGAGGGGCGTATATCTGCATGGTCTCTCCTATTTGGAATACGCTGACATTTTTCCGTTCTTCTGTTTCAGAGAAAGCATTGTTAATAGCTATTTGAGATGGATGAGTACGAGACGCTTTGATCACAGGCTGCTGCATTTGAAGATCTTACACCCCTGCATTGATAACAATATTTCAGAAACACCTTTAGACTCAAAGAAGCCAGTTTTATGCAATGTAATGCCATTTGGATTACCTGAAGCACTGCTTGGCACAAAGACCATGCGCGCTCAAGTAATAAATGTTTGAAATATTTTCTCCATGATTTAACACCTGGAACCCGGACATGCAACAGAGTGCCGAGAAGATAGTAGCATTGATTACACGTTTTTGAAACAAATTGGCACTTGAAATTTCCGTTTCCAATCTTCATATTTAGGAACAATGACTTGAACGCCAATACTCAAACCGCCTCCTTGGTTAAGAGATCAGTAAACCAACTTTTACGGAGACGAGATAGGACTGGAATGGAGCCCACTCTCCATCATGACGGTAACTGAAGAGTTACTTGAGAGTGAAGTAGCGGTTCCGCTTTCCAAAACCGACACGACCCGTCAACGCTGCCGTCCAGTGTCACATTTTTACTGTACAGAAAGATATGGTATTGCAATGATAAAAACTACAAGTATTTGATTTGTGTAAACCAGCAAGGAAGGAACATAAAAACCATTTTTTTTTTTTTTTGCTTCTGCAATTGACTTGTGAAGAAATGGAATTATAAAACAGTAACAATGTGATGTGACAGAAAAAATATCTACAGTTTTCTTCATGTGGATGAACTACACAGGAGCTAAACAAAATCAAACAAATAACAGTCGTCAGTAGTTACGATACCCATACGATAGAGAACCTGAACCAACAAATATATAAACGGGAAAGGAATGAACAGGCACGTACACACGAAACCTTACACAACCTTACCTTACAAACAATGACCACATGCTAGACACAAAAGAACAACAACACACGCGCAAAAGTAAACGGCACATACCATCAATAATAAAAGTATTCACAGGCCTTATGTTCAATAATATGTTGAGAAAGCTACTGCGTAAATGCAATGGATGGTTTTATAGAGATGGTAGTATGTCGAATGCAATAAAAAGAGTGAGTTCGAGAGGTAACTGAATGTTCTGAGTTCAGACAAGTCAGCAAGCGGTGTTAAGGTACAGGAGATCGTTAGTGTGAAGTAAATGAATGAACTAGGATCAATCTACAAGAAAGTATTATCACGATTTTGTCTATGAAAGAAAGAGTGGGTAAACGTACTGAACGATCGACTTGATATCACACTCTTACGTGTGAATGGGCAGAAATATGATCAAATTGATACAATGAAAAATTATGGAGGTACGAAGGGAAGTTTGGTTTCAGAACAAGTAACTGTACCACTAAAGTAATTATGAATATTCGCATAAACATAAAAAGAAAGAGAATATGTTCTTGACGCAAAAGAAGCATTCAGGAACATAAGAAGGAGTGAGATATTCAAAACCCTGAAACGAGTAAATACAAAATTTGAGACAGAAGTGTAAGCTGGCATATCTATCCAAAAGAGAGAGGAATAATAATACTGGCAGATCAAGAAAGAAACAATGGTATTAAGAAGAACGTCAAACAGGGTTTCATTTTGTCTCCACTGTATCAGGAAAGGTACGAGGGGAGTGAAGAAAATTTCAGAACAGTATTAATTGTACGCCTAAAGGATACTAATGTTAATATTCACCGATGATGTAGTCATCCTGCCCTCCATTAAACGTTACATACAGAGATCAGTGAATGAAATGGCCAGTCTGCTTATAATAGACTTCGGTAAAAGACAAACAAATAAAAAATGAGTATTATTAAGAGTGACAGAAAGTACACTGGCGTACGAGACTGAAAGTAACTTTCGCATGCTGTGTCACTCCAGTACTGAAAGTAACTGAAACAAATATGTAATGACGAAAAGAAATGACACTTTTATTCAAAGACAGTAATTACACTGAAATCGCCGCGATTTATGTTGACCCCCTGAACATTACAGAAGGCGGGACATGATTTTAATAGTATATATGATCACCACAACAGCACTGCATGCTCTGCAAAGTGCTCCCATGCTGGCCACTAAGTTGGTAACGAGGTGTTGTGGTAAGGCGCTCCGTTCCTCCACCAGTTTCTGGACGGTTGTTGGTGCGTGTGGACGTGCTGCTTCACGTCTCCTCAGTGCATCCCACACGAGCTCATGGGATCTAAGTCGGAGGAAGCGGCATGCCAGTCCATTCGCCGAACATCCTCTTATTGCAAAACTTCTCCACCTGAATTCGACGGCATTTTATCATACATAAAATTGAAGTCAGGCCGAATGCGCCCCTGAAGAGATGCACATGAGATACGAGTACAGTCTCACAATAATGGTGACCAGTGAGCGTATCGCGTTCAAAATTTATGCCTCTTCACGTCACAAGACCTGGACCACCAAAAAAAATCATGTTCGACAATTCAATTGTGTACTGTAAGAGTTTCCAGTTCTCGTCATAGGAGGATACGTCCATCATTATCTAACATGATCTCTATAGTGGATCAGATGTTATGATAGTGTAGAAGTGGCTTTTGTAGGTTCAGCTGAAAATATTCTTCTCTTCAGAAGTGCAGAAGTCCTTCGATCGATAAATAAGTCAGCCGCTTAACAACAGCATTATATGACAAAGAACAATTCATTTCATGCTGCTGATTTCTCTTTCAAATCCAAAAAGAAAATCTCGTTTTTAGATGTGAAAGGCGTTCGGAAGTGACTCTACATGTTTCATTTAATATATTCAGTGTGTCTAGCACACAATTTCTTTCACTTGGAATTTTTCACTAGTACAACTGCTGCAGTTTGTGATTTGAAAAAAGGAAAGTTTGTTTTGTTGTTTAAAAAGGTACAGCTGCCATCAATCGAAAGGTTTACTAGGCTTGGTCCTGTTGGAGGTGGTAAGCCGTTACTTTTTAACTGACTTACGCTACTAGTTATACAGTTTAATAAGGTTTCCGAACCACGACGCCACTCTGGATTGTCACATCAACAAACACTGCCAGAGGTGAAATAAGTTATAAGTGACAGATTAAAAGCCTAGGATATATCAGGGATCGAACCCTAATTTTACAGTACTGGAAATTATTATTGAGACTGTCTCTGTCCGTAGTTATAATTTTTCGCTTAAGAACTCTAATAGCGAGAATAGTAACTGCACATTTAGCTGTTCATTTCATTAGCCGTGTGTGGGTTGCACGTGCGGTTCCTTTATTGTTACAGCAGCATTAGAAAATTGCAGCGAAATGCAGGAAGATCTGCAGCGGATAGGCACTTGATGCAGGGAGTGGCAACTGACCCTTAACATAGACAAATGTAATGTATTGCGAATACATAGAAAGAAGGATCATTTATTGTATGATTATATGATAGAGGAACAAACACTGGTAGCAGTTACTTCTGTAAAATATCTGGTAGTATGCGTATGGAACGATTTGGAATGATCATATAAAATTAATTGTTGGTAAGGCGGGCGCCAGGTTGAGATTTATTCGGAGAGTCCTTAGAAAATGTAGTCCATCAACAAAGGAGGTGGCTTACAGAACACTCGTTCGACCTATACTTGAGTATTGCTCATCAGTGAGGGATCCGTACCAGGTCGGGTTGACAGAAGAGATAGAGAAGATCCAAAGAAGAGTGGCGCGTTTCGTCACAGGATTATTTGGTAAGCGTGATAGCGTTACGGAGATGTTTAGCAAACTCAAGTAGCAGACTCTGCAAGAGAGGCGCTCTGCACCGCAGTGTAGCTTGCTGTCTAGATTCGAGAGATTGCGTTTCTGGATGAGGTACCGAATATATTACTTTCCCCTACTTATACCTCCCGAGGAGACCACGAAGGTAAAATTAGAGAGATTCGAGCGCGCACGGAGGCTTTCCGGCAGTCGTTCTTCCCGCGAACCATACGTGACTGGAACAGGAAAGGAGGGTAATGACAGTGGCACGTAAAGTGCCCTCCGCCACACACCGTTTGGTGGCTTACGGAGTATAAATGTAGATGTAGATGTAAATGTAGATAAACAGAGGAAACTGTAATTATTATTAGAGTTTATTTCGTATAGTTAAACCTTGTCCTATGGCATCGAAGTTCCTCATGGCAGCTTCCCTGCATAAAAAACGTTTTTCAGACCGCGTGAAACCGAACTCGAGGTTTCGAAGATTAGCTCCATCTTCTCCGCCATGAGGTGACTGCCGGGAGCGACGAGTGCTTCCTTTATATACATACAAGCTCGAGATTGGTCGGATGACGTCGCTTGGAATTCTAACTTCTGTTGGCTGTGACGTCGCCTGGAGGTCGGGGTTCGCATGCGCAAATGCAAGACTTCGGTAATGCGGTGGTTGGCCCCCTCCACGCCCCCAGGCTGCAACTGACTGATCGGAGACCACCTGCAGCATCACGTATCCGCTTAAAAGATCCAGTTTTTGGTTGTATTGCTTTGAAGGTACTCCTTCTCAAGTGCTCGTCTCCAGGCTCCACTCAGATTATAATCTCCGTTTCTGTTAAAATTTTTACCTCACACGTGGAATTCTACCTCTTCTTTTATTACGGAATCACAGAACGTCGTTGCGTGGAAGAAGACCTCCGTTTGCCCAATGTGATCTTGTGCCATTCCGTAAGTGTTGTGTTCCACTAGCGCCGATTGCTCCAGGTTTCTGTACTTTTTTCAGTGCAGCTGCTGGTTACTGTACGGACTGTCTGCACAACGTAATTGTCACCACAATTCGAATGGGGCACGTTAGACATCAGGTATTCTCAAATCTAGTCTGTCTTTCACTGGACGCAGCATTTCCTTAATTTTCGCCGGCCGCTGTGGCCGAGCGGTTCTAGGCGCTTCAGTCCGGAACCGCGCCGCTGCTACGGACGCAGGTTCGAATCCTGCCTCAGGCATGGATGTGTATGACGTCCTTAGGTTAGGTTTAAGCAGCTCTAAGTCTAGGGGACTGATGACCTCAGATATTAAGTCCCATAGTGCTCAGAGCCATTTGAACCATTTTGAACTGTTAATTTTCCGAGGAGATCGGAAACCTGTCTAACATCATATCTACGTAATATATGCTCAATTTTGCTTGAAGTCGTGCCACAGACTTGAAGTACTGCTGTAGGTCTGTCTCCTTATGTTGGCTGGATGGTTTGTGCCTACGTTTAACAGCAAATGCAGCTCTAATGTGATGCTTTTCGTATTCGTTTTCCCGGAATAGCTTCTTAAGACGTCGTAGTTCCTATCCCATACAATTATTATCTGAAACTGTCTGTGCTCTGTATAATGAAGTGCTCACGACATAATCCTTTTGAGCTGGATGGTGGAAACTGGCACATTTAAATAAAGATCCACGTGAGTCGGTTTTCTGTACACAGAACGACCCAATCGTCCATCCAGTTTGTGCTCCAGCAAGAAGTCCAAAACCAGAAATCTGCCTTCCGTTTCTACCTCCATAATAACGTTGATGTTCGGGTATATCGAATTCATGTGGTCCAAGAACTGATGCTCTGCAGCCATCCATTGACACCAGATGGAAAACGTGTCATCCACATATCTGGAGGGGGTAGCAAAAAGGTATGGCCAAACTTTCAGAAAACATTCTTCACACTTAGAGAAAAAAAATTATATGGGTATGGGTCCAGAAACACTTTCTTTCTATGTTAGAGCTCAGTTTCTGTAGCTCTTCAACATATTATTCATTTATTTTGCAATCAAGCTTCATTCGTGAACAGCACATTTGCATTTGCACTAAAGTGGGTTATGACACGTTGTTGCATGAATCATTTGAAGGAGAGTGCCCGTTCAGGAAAATCAGCGGCTGATAGTGTGTGTACACGCTGTATCTGGTACCGATACAACAAGTTGTCATGCAGCACTCTCCAGATAGTCAAATGGTCAACGTTACTTGTTGCAGCTAATTCTCTTACTCTGACACTAGGATTGTCGTCGCATGAAGAAGTTGTTCTTCCAGGTGAAGTGCCCTCGTCCTTCTAGGCCTCCCTCAGTCGCGAGTAGTACGCTTACACGTCTCATGTCTGTAAGACGAGATTAGTTGCTAAAACAATCCTACTGTCGGACCCTGTACGTCTGAAAAACTTCCCCGACACAAACACAGGGAGCCACGGCCACTACCATCTTCTAGTCCGTACAGCAAATTGGTATCTGCCAACTCCGAGTTTGAATACACTTCCACTAATCTGTACCGAAAATCAAGTTCCCTGATGAGCCATTGAAACGTCCCCTTAGAAAAATTAAGAATGATTGTGCTGGAAAAACTCTTACGTTATTTGATTTTCAGTCAGCTGAGCAAAACTGAATGTACTCAGACATTTCTCTCTTTACTTATTCTGATCATCACTAAACTGACACACAATATTTTTAGCGCAACGCAATCTGACTTTCAATAATCCCCACAAAAGAAGGCCGGCCGCGGTGGTCTAGCGGTTCTGGCGCTGCAGTCCGGAACCGCGGGCTCCTACGGTCGCAGGTTCGAATCCTGCCTCGGGCATGGGTGTGTGTGATGTCCTTAGGTTAGTTAGGTTTAAGTAGTTCTATGTTCTAGAGGACTTATGACCTAAGATGTTGAGTCCCATAGTGCTCAGAGCCATTTGAACCATTTGAACCACAAAAGAATGGCCCTGACTAACAATAACCTATACCTTTCACGAATCACTTACCTCACAAAAATCTTTGTTACTCGAACTACTGCAATACAGCGAGCGCCAATACTGCCAGCTAAATAAAAGATTCCAACTACTGAGGGCGCTGACTACTGATAGGCATTGTTAACAAATGAAAGATTTTGATAGAGAACCAACAATGTATTTACCTTAATAGTGTTCAGAAGTCATAATATATATATCAGTTCATGACATCCAGTCTTACAAATTTCCTTTTTCTGACGGACACGCGTTCAGATCGTCCGCTCTCAAAATTCTGGCATCTCTCTCCCCGCATCCACCACCGCTGGTGGCTCACCTCCAACTGCCCAACGTTATGCGATGTTCACATCCAACTACTCAACACTACACAAGCAAATATTCCAACAACGCCAACCAGCCACAGACTGCACACAGCACAGTCAGTGATTTTCATACAGAGCGCTACGTGGCGTTACCAACAAAAAAACCTAAACAGCCTACTTACACAATAAACAGCTGATGCTACGTGCTTGCACAGTACGTGATGAACATTAAACTATTGATACTAAATGCTTGATGCTCATAAAGTAATCAGGTTAGTCGCATGTTAACCACAAGCAATCAAGTGTAAAGATTACTTTCGTTCAAATGGAACTACAAACGCTTGCAGTGAACCTACAGATTACAACTTACTGTACATTCTAACCGAACGTAACCGACTGGGTATGTTGAACATTTCATGTAACAAAACGTTTCATGTAATGCTCTTTCGTTCTGTTTCTGTGTGTGTGTTCCATGAGTAATGTGATTATGAAGAGAAATAGAAAATGAGCTCTGACATGGAAATAAAGCGTTTCCGGACCCATGTCCACATAACATATTTTGTTCCTTTATGTGTGAGGAATATTTCCTGGAATTTTAATCATACTCTTTTCTTGCACCCTGCATAAAAAGATGTTAAGCAGAGAGGAGCAGAATGTAATGCCCGTTCTTCAAAAGCTTCCATTAAGAAGATTTCAATAGCTGGTAAATGGAAATGCCGTGTGGCTAAGGCCTCCCATCGGGTAGACCGTTCGCCTGATACATGTCTTTCGAGTTGACGCCACTTCGACGACTTGTGTGTCGATGGGGATAAAATGATAATGATAGGGACAACACAGCAAAAAAAAAATGGTTCAAATGGCTCTGAGCACTATGGGACTTAACTTCTGAGGTCATCAGTTCCCTAGAACTTAGAACTATTTAAACCTAACTAACCTAAGGACATCACACACATCCACGCCCGAGGCAGGATTCGAACCTGCGACCGTAGCGGTCGCGCGGTTCCAAACTGTAGCGCCTCGGTCACACTAGCCGGCTAAGGAAAACACAAGACCCCCGTCCCTGAGCGAAGAAAATCCCCGACCCAGCCGGGAATCGAACCTGGGCCGTTAGGTATGACAGTTCAATAACTGGTGATAACAGAGAACTCGTAGACCTACCATCGCTCATTTCGTAATATTTCCCACTGTACAGAAATCTCAAGTCTTAACTTCGATTTGACGTGGCCTGAACACCGAGAAGGTTTTATACGAACGTTGTCCTAAATTTGTTTCCTTTCACGGCTGTGCTGCCTTTAAGCCTCGTGCATCTGCTAGGCCGTCTGCTTGGGCCGTGTTAAGATCGCGGCGTGGAGCGAAAGAGCGTCCCCCAGCGCGCAGGACGCAGCCAGCCCTTTCTGCCCTTTGGCAGCCTGCGGTTCCTCCTCACGTCCGGCGTCTCGCGAAGCCTCACAAAAGAAGGGCGCCTCCCTCCTCAACCCGACACCCAGTGTTTGTCCCTTCTGCAACCAATGTGGACAAATAGGTACAATCGTCCACCGTCTCCAATACGGCATCAAGAACATGTACTCCTTTCCTGTTTACTAGTAAAAAGAGAAAAATAAATCATAGAAAGGTCACGTAACTGATTACATAATTGTGCAAGGTGAGAACCTTTCGACCTTGCACAATGGTGACTTAGATATCACTCAAAATTTGTTTTTATCGTGTTTATACATGTGCGATAATGATCTTGGAAATAGTTTTGTTTGTTCGGCTTTTTACAATAGTTGTCTTATACTACCACTCATTAATTTCAGTACACCCTGTATTTCAGATTTACAACACAAATCAAACTTTATTTCTCATAAAATAAAATTATATTAACTTCCACATATATAATACATCACATTCATCATACTTTACTTTCATCAAAGTATCCTCCTTTGGATTTAATGAATGCCTCACAAACTCGAGTCATGCGGTCAATCAGTTTTTGTAAGTATCGTGAACATATATGATTCCACACATCCTTAACAATATTCCAGAGATGTTCCTTGCTGGGTATATTAACTTCTCTGATAAGTCTGTCCACTTTATCCCCGACAATTTCAGTGAGATTACAATCGGGGCTTTGGGTCGACCATACCATATCATTCAGTACTTTCTGTTTTTCCTTTGATGCAATGTTTTGGGTCATTACCCTGTTGTAATGTGAGCCCTTTCCCTATCAAGCGCAATCCACTTCGTACTGCATGATACTGAAGTATGCGGTGGTACTGGTTATGATCCATCCATCCTTCTATTTTCACAATGTTGCCAACTCTGTCTCCGGCAAATCATCCCCAAACCATAATAAAATCTCCACCGTGTTTAACTGTAGGTAGAACACACTGCTGGTGTATCCTTTCCCCTACAAGTCGGCGAACAAATATTCTCCTTCTGGTTCCAAAAATCTCGAACTTCGATTTATTGGTGAATAACACCTTCGTCCACTCTTCCGATGTTCAGCTACGATGTTTTCTAGCTCATTCAAGTCTCTTCTGTTTATTTATGGGCCATAGAAAGGGTTTTTTTGCTGTGACACATCCTTTCAAGCCGGCTTCAGTCCGTCTCCTTTTTACTGTTGCAACAAATATTGTTGTCCTGTTCATTTCTACCAATTCCGCACGAATTTGGGGCGCTGTTTTGAATCTATTTCTTTTACTGGTAATTCTGATATGTTTATCGTCACTTTTAGTTGTTTTACGAGGTCATCCTGGTCGTGGTATGTCCTTATTGCTGCCTGTTGTCTTCTGGCGGTGACGGATGTATTGCACTCCCCCTATAGACACACTACACTATTTCGCAATTTGGCTAAGTGATACAATTGCAGCACGTTTTTCTATGGGTATCTCCACTCGTGGAGCCATACTAGCGATGTGCACACTTCAATGTCACGAAGGAACTGACGTGCAGGAACCACATGATATGTATCATAGCAATGCTTGCCGTTTGCTGCGGACATCACTACAGGGAACAACACAATTGCACCAAATGCGGCGTCCGTCAGCAAATAGGTAAACAAAAATATCAGATAGGTACATAACGTTTATGTAGACGACATTGTTTGTTGGAAGCTATCGTATCTCGATGACCATAAAGAAAAATCGTGACATGTGTGCAACTGTTGTACTACTCCTTTGCTTCCTCAACCGTACCCACTGTATTATACCTTTTCTACAAAGAAGTAGATGTCATTTATTGGGTGTATTGAAATTAATGAGCGGTAGTATATGTGAGTGCATAAACTGGAATATCATGTCATACTTTTTCGTAGAATTTACGTAACGGAAATTCATCCAAAGTTCGTGAAGACTTCCAAGGAGGGCTTTACTTCATTATAAATGAGTAAGAAGTGGAAAGATAAATTCAACTGTGACGTTGCTTCTCTTCAAGTAGGGCCATATGAAGGGCATCGCAGAATTGTAATCACAGATGAAAACTTCGAGAAGGGCATAATATGGTATTGGATGAAATAAGTGATGATATAGGTATCGAAAGACATAATAATAGTAATAAAAATAATAATAATTATTATTATTACACGGAAGGGCCAAAGAAACTGGTACACCTGCCTAATATCGTGTAGAGGCCCCGCGAGCACGCAGACGTGCCGCAACACGACATGGCATGGACTCGACTAATGTCTGAAATGGTGATGGAGGGAACTGACACCATGAATCCTGCAGGGCTGTCTACAACTCTGTAACAGTACGAGGGAATGGAGATCTTTACTGAACAGCACGTTGCAAGGCATCGCAGATATGCTCAATAATGTTCATGTCTGGGGAGTCTGGTGGCCAGCGGAAGTGTTTAAACTCAGAAGAGTGTTGATGGAGCCACTCTGTAGCAACTCTGGACATGTGGGGTGTCACATTGCCCTGCTGGAATTGCCCAAGTCCGTCGGAACGCACAATGGACATGAATGGACGCTGGTGATCAGACAGGATGTTTACGTACGTGTCACCTCCCAGAATCGTATCTAGACGTATCAGGGCTCCCACATCACTCCAACTGCACACACCTCACACCATTAGAGAGCCTCCACCAACTTGGTCTCCTGCTGACATGCAGGGTCCATGGATTCATGAAGTTGCCTCCACACTCGTCCACGTCCATCCGCTCGAACCAATTTGGAACGAGAGTCGTCCGACTAGGCAACATGTTTCCAGTCATCAACAGTCCAATGTCGGCGTTGATGGGCCCAGGTGAGGCGTAAACCTTTGTGCCCTGCAGTCATCAAGGGTACACGAGTGGGCCTACGGCTCCGAAAGCTCATACCATGATGTTCCATTGAATGGTTCGCACGCTGACACTTGTTGATGGCCCAGCATTGAAATCTGCAGCAATTTTTGGAAGACTTGCACTTCCGTCATGTTGAACGATTCTCGTTTTTGGTCCCGTTTTTGCAGGACCTTTTTCCGCCCTCAGCGATGTCGGAGATTTGATATTTTACCTGATTCGTGATATTTAGGGTACACTCATGAAATGGTCGACGGGAAAATGATTCAAAGGGTACAAATGGCTCTGAGCACTATGGGACTTAACTTCTGAGGGCATCATTCCCCTAGAACTTAGAACTACTTAAACCTAACTAACCCAAGGACATCACACACACCCATGCCCGAGGCAGGATTCGAACCTGCGACCGTGGCAGTCGCGCGGTTCCAGACGAGAAAATCCCCATTTCATCGCTACCTCGGAAGTGCTGAGTCCCATCGCTCGTGTGCCGATTCATTCTAACTAACTTAAATCTTGATAACCTGCCATTGTAACAGCAGTAACCGATTTAACAACTGCACCAGACACTTGTTGTCTTATATAGGCGTCGCCGACTGCAGTGCCGTATTCTGCGTGTTTATATCCCTCTGTATTTGAATAAGCATGCCTATACCAGTTTCTTTGGCACTACAGTCTATTATTACTGTGAAATTCAGTTTACTTCTGGTGACTGTCACCATATGAGAATGTTGAATTACCGCATTGCGTCGTATCCACAGAAAACAGTCAAGTCTTTTTGGAAAATAGTAACAAATGGAGAATAATCTTAAGTCTTGGAAGTCTTATGGCATCGCAAGGAAAAGTCGCAGGGCAGCTAGCGGGCCAGCCTGGCATCAACATGTCGGGCGACCACATACAGCGATAACGCTATAAGCTATAAACACAGAGTGATCGAAATACATTACAGACACAGCTCCAAAGGTACGTGGCACACATATCGACAATAACAATGAGCCCAGAATTTCCTGGGTAGACAGAGAGCGTTGGAGGAAAGGAATAAAAAGAAAGGGTCTTTGGTAAGGACTCTGTTATACCATGAAAAGTCAATGGCGGACTTAGCACGGAATGTGTGACCATAAAGGTGAGATGCTTCTATCCCCCCACCCACCCTCTGGAAAAGTAGTGAAGAGTAGTGCACAATTAGAGCCCATAAGATGACGAGAAGCCTTCAGCGTCACATCGCATCATTTCACGGACAGGCCGGGTTGAAGGGGAAAGTTGAACAAAACACAGAGGTGGAACATTACAAACAGAGTGTAAGAAAAAAAGTAAAGGGAAGTCAGTGAAGTCAGAGGAGTCAGAGAAACAGAGAGAAGCAGAAGAGCAGCCAGGCAGGGCTAGTCAGAAGTAGCTGCAATAGTATCGACACAGTTAATGGAATCATAGGCAAACAACTGAGGAACTCCGTGTATGGTATAGTGCGTACGGACTCAGTTAATACCAACCGTCTCATTTCAAAGCAAACGGATCGTTGTTAGCCAGTGAGCGTCTTTGTACTAAGGCTTGGCCTCTTCGTGGATACAACTCCTTCAAGGCAAGCATAGCAAGAGCTGAATCTGTATTCTGAATAAATTTAGAAGTTGCAAAACACTTCTAGCTGAGATTAGTTCAAATCACTTTCCAATCCTTACCTTTGTAACAAGGAATTTGACATTATAGCCAAGTCAAGACTCCCTCTCATATAGACCAACCGTCTAATTTCCTTCTCACGAGCCGTCAGGTAATACTCACGCTTGAGAAGCGAGATTTGGCCACTCTACGATTTGTGGCATTTTCCGTAAGACGTACCAAACACTATCATCATTATTTTCATCCTGAACCAAGAACAACTGACAGGTTACGCATTACCCATGACTTTCGAATATACTGGCAGTTCTCAAACTGTGAAGGAGCTGTCGATTGTAAAAATATCGTAATGCAGTTCTGTAAATGCTGCCACACGCGTTTGGAGCAGAAGAGGCTTTTTGTTGACTTCCACTGTCATGTGGCCCTACGCACCCCGGTTAAAGGATGCACAAGTTTTGTATGAAAATATTTTTAATTCTCATGGGTAAAGCTAATTATTATGACAACTGTGGCCCAGCACAACCACTAGAAAGGCTGGACTCATTGAAGACGCTCGGGTAATATGTTTTTTCCTCCAGAGTTATTGGATACTGACTACGATAAACAGGATGTTGTATTTGGTATTTGGTGCCAAGGTGTTTTGCAGCAGGATGTGAACAGGGAGGTAATATCTTTCAGTAAAAGAAACTGAACTAGAAATATTTTCTGTAGGCTGTGTTGGCTAGCTCCCAGGAAAGTTAAGAATTACGTTGCACCATACACAGCAGTATTACCTTATTTTTATTGAAGATAATTCATTTCGGTCCAGAATCAGATCATCTTCGGGTCTCAAAAAGCAATTCACATATTAAATGTCCAGTTGCCATGCCAAATGCAATTTATAGAATTTTTCATTATTATTGGTAACTGTCTATGTTTATTGGTTATGTTTGGACCATATCAGAGGCGGTTTTGTCTGTACGCCTACCTTGAACTGACAATAATAATAAATTAGTAATAATGGAACTTTATATAAGTTGCATTTGGCATTGTAACCAGACAATGCATAGCAGAATTGTTGTTTGAGACCAGTTGGTGGACTCATTCTGGACCGAAGACGATAGTCTTAAATGAAAATGAGGTAGTGCAGCTGTGTATTGTACAGTGAAATTCTTAAACTGGAGTACATTGTGCTTGGACATAATTGGGTGCACTATGCGCCACACTTATGTACGAGGATCATCCACAAAGGAAGTTATGTTTCTATTTCTATCCGAGGCAGCTCTACGATCGCAGTTCCGAGCATGCGCAGCAATTACTCTGACTCAAGAAAAAGACATGTACGCCATTATCAGATCGCTGCTGGCGACGTGTGTTTTGTAGTGCTTCTTTATAATGTCAGCCGTAATTGAAAATGCCGCCGCGTGTGAAATGAGATCTGTGATTCGTTTTCTAAATTCAAAGAAAGTTAAACCAAAGGAAATTCATCGGCAAATCTACGTGGTTTACGGACAAAATGCTATGAATGATTCAACGGTTAGAAGATGGGTCAGACTGTTCAATGAAGGTCGTGATCAAGTGCACGATGAAGAACGAAGTGGACGCCCGTCTGTGGTTACTGATGAACTGGTCCACACCATTGAAGAGAAGATTAAGCACAACCGTAAGTTTACACTTAGTGCCCTTGCTGTGGTAGTTCCGCATATCTCACGATCACTAATTCATGAAATTCTTATCGAAAAACTGAAATTTCGAAAATTTTGCTCACGTTGGGTACCCAAAATTCTTACTGAGCAACACAAAAAACAACGGATGGGCAGAGTGCACTTCAGTTTTTGACGCGCTACAATGAAAAAGGCGATGGTTTTCTTTCTCGGATAGTCAGGGGGGATGAAACATGGGTATCGCACGACACCCCTGAAACAAAACGGCAATCAAAGGAATGGAGACACACTTCATCCTCAACGAATGTTAAGCCTAAGCAAATCTTGACACCTCGAAAAGGTATGTGCGCCGTTTTTTGGTACAGAAAAGGCATTTTGCTGATTGATTTCTTACCTTGAGGCCAAAAAATAAATGCACATGGTTACTGCGAGACCATTAAGAAATTGCGCCGCGCAATACAGAACAAGCCCCGAGGGTTACTATCAAAAAGGTGCTGTTTTTTTCCACGATAATGCCCGACCTCATACGGCGAATGTGACCAAATAACTCTTACGGGAATTTCACTGGGACGCGTTTGATTATCCTCCGTACAGCCCGGACCTCGCTCCTAGCGACTTTCATCTCTTCTTACACCTAAAATCTGTCCTTGATGGTCAACAATTCAACGATGATGACGACCTGAAAGAACATGTTACCACATGGTTGAATACACAGGCGGCAACATTCTATGAAGAAGGCATACAGAAACTTGTGCCACGCTATAACAAGTGCCTACAAAATTTCGGAAGCAATGTTGGATACACAGGTGGCAACTTTCTACGAAGAAGGCATACAAAAACTTGTGCCACGCTATGACAAGTGCCCACAAAATTTCGGAAGCTATGTAGAAAAGTAGTTTAACAGCTGTAGATTTTTGTATAATAATTTTTTTTATCTGTACACGTTTGTTTTATACAGGGTGGTCCATTGATAGTGACAGGGCCAAATATCTCACGAAATAAGCATCAAAAGAAAAAACTTCAAAGAACGAAACTCGTCTAGCTTGAAGGGGGAAACCAGATGGCGCTATGGTTGGCCCGCTAGATGGCGCTGCCATAGGTCTAACGGATATCGACTGCATTCTTTAAATAGGAACCCCATTTTTTATTACATATTCGTGTAGTACGTAAAGAGATATGAATGTTTTATTTGGACCACTTTTTTCGCTTTGTGATTGATGGCGCTGTAATAGTCACAAACATATGGCTCACAATTTTAGACGAACAGTTGGTAACAGGTAGGATTTTTAAATTAAAATACAGAACGTAGGTACGTTTGAACATTTTATTTCGGTTGTTCCAATGCGATATATGTACCTTTGTGAACTTATCATTTCTGAGAACGCATACTACTACAGCGTGATTACCTGTAAATACCACATTAATGCAATAAATGCTCAAAATGATGTCCGTCAATCTCAATGCATTTGGCAATACGTGTAACGACATTCCTCTCAACAGCGAGTAGTTCGCCTTCCATAATGTTCGCACATGCATTGACAATGCGCTGACGCATGTTGTCAGGCGTTGTCGGTGGATCACGATAGCAAATATCCTTCAACTTTCCCCACAGAAAGAAATCCGGGGACGTCAGATCCGATGAACGTGTGGGCCATGGTATGGTGCTTCGACGATCAATCCACCTGTCATGAAATATGCTATTCAATACCGCTTCTCCGACGGAGTGGCCGAGCGGTTCTAGACGCTATAGTCTGGAACCGTGCGACCGCTACGGTGTCCTTAGGTTAGTTAGGTTTAAGTAGTTCTAAGTTCTAGGGGACTGATAACATCAGAAGTTAAGTCCCACAGTGCTCAGAGCCATTTGAACCATTTGAATACAGCTTCAACCTCACGCTGGCTATGTGCCGGATATCCATCATGTTGGAAGTACATCGCCATTCTTTTATGCAGTGACAGATTTTGTAGTAACATTGGTAGAACATTACGTAAGAAATCAGCATACTTTGCACCATTTAGATTTCCATCGATAAAATGGGGGCCAATTATCCTTTCTCCCATAATGCCGCACCATATATTAACCCGCCAAGGTCACTGATGTTCCGCTTGCCGCAGTCATCGTGGATTTTCCGTTGCCAAATAGTGCATACTATGCCGGTTTACGTTACCGCTGTTGGTGACTGACGCTTCGTCGCTAAACAGAACGTGTGCAAAAAATCTGTCATCTTCCTGTAATTCCTCTTGTGCCCAGTGGCAGAACTGTACACGACGTTTGAAGTCGTCGCCGTGCAATTCCTGGTGCTTAGAAATATGGTACGGGTACAATCGATATTGATGTAGCATTCTAAACACCGAGGTTTTTGAGATTCCCGATTCTTGCCCAATTTGTCTGCTACTGATGTGTGGATTAGCCGCGACAGTAGCTAAAACACCTAATTGGGCATCATCATTTGTTGCAGGTCGTGGTTGACGTTTCACATGTGGCTGAACACTTCCTGTTTCCTTAAATAACGTAACTATCCGGCAAACGGTCCGGGGACTTGGATGATGTCGTCCAGGATACCGAGCAGCATACATAGCACACGCCCGTTGGGCATTTTGATCATAATAGCCACACATCAACACGATATCGTCCTTTTTTCGCAATTGGTAAACGGTCCATTTTAACACGGGTAATGTATCACGAAGCAAATACCGTCTGCACTGGTGGAATATTACGTGATACCACGTACTTATGCGTTTGTGACTATTACAGCGCCATCTGTCACAAAGCGGAAAAAATGGTCCAACTAAAGCTTTCATATTTCTTAACGTACCACACGAATATGTAATAAAAATGGGGGTTCCTATTTTAAAAAACGCAGTTGATATCCGTTTGACCTATGGCAGCGCCATGTCGCGGGCCAACCATAGCGCTATCTGGTTTCCCCCTTCATGCTAGACAAGTTTCGTTCTTTGTAGTTTTTTCGTTTGACGCTTATTTCGTGAGATATTTGGCCCGGTCACGATCAATGGACCAGCCTGTATAAGCAAACGGAACTTACTTCGTGGACGACCCTCGTTATACGTACAAGCCAATATGTGAAGAATGGAGATAGATGTTGCTTAGTTCTCAGTTTTAAATACAATTTCGATATGTTAGCTACATTTCATGTGCGTCAACGTATGAGCTAAGGAGGACCAAACACAATTTCTATATAATGTTTTTATCACTGCAACGTCTTAAAATTTCGTGCTATGTGTTTCGTGCAGTAACTATGATGAATAACGAAAAGAAATGCTGTCCATAACTGAGCACAGCAGGCTGATTTTTTCACGTAATAGTTTTGCTAAAACCGAATGAAAAATATTCCATAGCAGGCAGAATGTTCGTCCGCTCGAGTACTTCACAGACAATTCGTATTGCGTCAGTGGCTACACGTGATGTCATGCTCAGTGTGTTCTGTGATTGGCAGCGGCGTGAACTTCTGACGTGGCATCCAGCGTGCAGAAAAGTTCGACATCGGCAGATTACGATGCAATGCTTGACACGTTCTGCCGCAGGGGGTGTCTTGATGTCAACCTTGCCGCTGCCACAAACATTTACGCGTGGAAGCCTCTAGTGGAAACCGAGCTTTCGAGACCTCTTGGCAGCCGCTCCTTTCAGACAACGTATCAGTGGCTTCAAGAGTGTGCTCTGCAATCTTGGCGACCTGTCAGATGAATTCCACTCAAAAATCACCCTCTGTGTCGGCAAATGTGATGTTTCCAATTTATGTACATGTATCTTCTAATGGGTAATGGCACAGCAGCTGTTCCATTAAAGTGCAGCAGCAATAACAGAGCAGCTGTGTGTATTACCTTTATTTAACTGCACCAGTTTCGGTGATACGAGAGGCATTCAATAGGTAATGCAACACAATTTTTTTCTGAAAACTGGTCGGTTTTGTTAAGGATTCCAATTCACCACATTATTCCCCACTCTTCTGGTTATTTTTCGACGTAATCTCCGTTCAATGCGACGGCCTTACGCCACCTTACTGAGGGAGTCTGCCTGCCCGCATGGTACCACTCTACTGGTCGACGACAGAGCCAATGTCTTGCTGCATCAGTAAGCTCCCCATCATCCACTTACTGCTCTCCTGCGCAGTGTATCCTTCATTGGGTCATATGGATGGAAATCAGAAGGTGTGAGATCTGGGCCGTAGGGCTGATGAGGAAGTACAGTCCAATGAAGTTTTGTGAGCGCCTGTCTCTTGTGTGAAGCCTTGCGTTGTCATGGAGAAGGACAAGTTCGTCTGCTTTTTTGTGGCGACTGACACGTTGAAGTCGTTTCTTCAGTTTCTTGAGGGTAGCCCAATACACTTCAGAGTTTATTTTTGCTCATTGAGGGAGGGGGGGGGGGAGGGAGAGACATTAACCGGAATAACCCCTTCAGAGTCCCAGAAGACCGTCGCCATTACTTTACCGGTTGAAAATTGGATTTTTAATCCACTCCATGGATTGTTGTTTCGTTTCAATCGAAATGATGAATCCAGATTTCATCGCCCATGTCCAAAAAAATTGTCGTGATGAGCCTCGTAATATGCAAGCAATTCCGCACAGATAGTCCTTTGTTGCTCTTTATGGTCTTCTTTCTGGCGACGAGGGACCTTATGGGCACACTCCTTTGAGAATCGCAACAGCTCGACGAGTGTGTCACCACAACCAATAGAGTGAGGTATTTCACTGTGACCTACCCATCATCTCGAATGAGAGTGACCGCACGTTCCAGCATTGCAGGACTCCAGATGTACGCGACCGGCCGGCATGTGGGAGTTTGGACAGTTTTGCGTGACCTTGTTGCAATGATGACAGATACCTCGCCCAACGACTCACCGGGCTGTTGTTCACATTGTGCAAGCACCTAAGAATGTACGCGATGCTCTTGTTTCCCACTGAAAGAAACTCAATGACAACTCTGTGCTTGGTGCGCTTTTCCGTCACAGACCCGTTTTGAAAGCACTTATAGCTCCGCCACCTATCGGGACTGATGGTACTGTAGAGGCTGCAGCAGGAATATTCCACGATGTTCCACAAATTACGAATTTTCGAACGAAACTGTCCAAGGAAAAAAACTGTTTTGCATTAGTTATAGAATGCCCATCTATAACCCGTCATCTTTAGATACCTGAATCCAAGATGAACCTGAAGATGGTGAATTCAATCATCGAAACCAATTGCACTTAAATAAAACTAATACACGCAGCTGATGGTGTTATTGTTGCTACACATTAATGAGTGTTCAAATGGTTCAAATGGCTCTGAGCACTATAGGACTTAACAACTGAGGTCATCAGTCCCCTAGAACTTAGAACTACTTAAACCTAACTAACCTAAGGACATGACACACATCCATGCCCCAGGCAGGATTCGAACCTGCGACCGTAGCGGTCGCGCGGTTCCAGACTGAAGCGCCTAGAACCGCTCGGCCACTATCGGCCGGCCATTAATGAGGGTACCCATGAACACAGGATGCTGCCCTGATCACAGACGAGTTGTGATGAAGACTGAAGACAAAAGCTCGATTTATCTTGACGTAACAAAATGGGACGTAAGGGAACAGGATGGAACAGAATGCCTAAACACTGCACAGTGCTTTTCAGATGGTGATGTTCACTCAGATCGTCAATGAAACAGAACGAAAAGTGAACATCAAGATTTGTCGGGATAAAAGTTTTGACTTTGATGTTGATGACTGGGAGGTGCCGTTGTCTGCCATCATCAGAACTTAATCTATTCTCACGGAGATTATAGCAGTGGTTTTCATGTTTTTGTGTCTCTTTAGACTGTATTTTATTACAGTTATTGTTTGTCCGAAAGCTTGAATATGTTCTGTGACGATTTGGATATTTTTCCATCAGTGTTCTTCCATGATAGAAGCCAGATATCTGGATCAAAGAAAAAACCAACAATGTGCATAAATAATAACGTAAAATGATGGAACAGTTTTCTTAAATAACCTTGTTTTGATAGAGAAAAGTCAGCTCTATTGAAGGAGAAATATACTGTTGTTTTTGACCTTATTAGGTACTTAGAGAGAAAAAAACACAATAGTTAAAGTAATATATCTCAAAATGTGTTCACATCTATTTTCTCTAGCAATAAACGTCGATGCTTCGACAGTTTTTGGACCATACTTATCATTTTATTGCACTTCTTACCACTTTATCATGCAAACTTTGTCAAGAACGTAGGTTATGAAATTTGCTTTGACAATTAATAAACTTGATCATCACTAGTTATTTAATTCTGATTCTATATTCCGACATAGATATCAGAAACTCACTTTCGCCATTTGGTATTGAGCTAAGCGAAGTGACTGCGTTGACTTTCCATCTAGTGTTAATTCTGTGGATCGACCTAATTACCTTCGCTTGTTTTATCTGGCACGCCATATGGAAACACTGCAAACAAAGCGTTATTGTAGATACTAGCCGATCTGATGATTTCATAAGTATATCTGGAGTAGCATGATGCTAGGAGCGCGGACGCAACTGCGTGTGTTTGATGTGGGTACCACGATATTTATCATCTATTAGGTGGATAATGGCCTAGAGGACGAATACCTCCAACATGGGCACAACGCATCTAGAGTGGCTATCTCAGACCCCAGGTTTAATTCTGATTGAAGATGCGCTGTACCGACCGGATGACTGCGACCATAAAAGTGGCACTACGGACCACAATGGACCTCTGAAGCAACAACTCCACTTGCCCTTACTGACGAAAACGTGATGATATGGGCGGACTGTAACAGCCAGACATTTCACGCAGGAGTTGCAGGTGAACATGTAAACTTCAGGTACAGGCCGCAAACACTATTTCCACTCACCTTGCCTCTCCTATAGCTGTGTCTCTTGCGCAGAAGATACAGCATGTCATGGGTGTGTTGATAGCACTCACCTATACTGTACTGAGGATCCTTTACAAGTTTCATGGGTTGCTTGGCTATTGGTACTGTATTTTCAAGTGTTTTTAAGGGTGCCATTATACTTTTATTTATCACAGTAACTATCCTGGTGGAATCTGTACAACTCGTAATCACAAATACTTTGAAAATAATGACACAGTTGAAACCGAATGTAGCACACTCTCGCATCATGAGACATTAAACACTCCGACTGACGCCACCACATTGTGTCAGGCCGTTCTGTGGCCTCTGTCTTCGAATAGTAGCCAATCAGAGGCCAGGGTGTGTTTTGGATAGCCAATGGGAGACGAGGAAACGTATTTCTCATACTTTCACATCATCGACACGCATCCAGTGCATAATCACGACACAATGTCTGTCGCCGAACTGAGTTCATCCCATGCTGCACATTATTACAATTTCCGTATACCGCATTATTTGCCTGTAAGACTTGTCTCCCAATAAACGAACATCATGTTTCCGGTTTAGTAGAGATCAGCACAGGACCAATTACAACTTATCCTACAGAGGGAGATCTTAGTAAATACGTTAAGTGTCACCTTTGACCCATTGTAGTAAATTTTGCATCCCTTCCAATGTGTCAGATGTCACGTTTTTCCCAAGGCATCTATAAGTACACATTTGGTCGATGTGCCTCACGTTTCGTAGATATCAAAGGTACCTTATCATAGGGATTTAAGAGTAGAATGTTATTTGATATGAAACGTCCCCTTAGAAAAATTGTACAAGACTGTGCTTAAACTGACATACAATATTTTTTGCGCAACGCAATCTGACTTTCAAAAATCCCTACAAAAGAATGGCCCTGACTAACATTAACCTATACGTTTCACAAATCACTTACCTCACCAAAAATCTTCGTTACTCGAACTACTGCAATACAGCGAGCGCCACTACTGCCAGCTAAATAAAAGATTCAAACTACGGAAGCCACTAACTACTGATAGGGAAAGTTAGCAAATGAAAATTTTAGTAGAGAACGAACAATGTATTTACCTTAATATCATCAAAAGTCATAATATATGTAATTTCAAAACTCCGCCATTTCCTTCCACACATCCACCACTGCTGGCAGCTCACCTCCAACTGCGCAACGCTACGCGCTGTTCACATCCAGCTGCCGCTGCCCAACACTACAATGGCAGACAACAATGCAAACTAGCCACAGACTGCACACAGCACAGCCAGTGATTTTCATATAGAGCGCTACATAACGTTGCCAGTAAGAAAACATACCAAGTACTTGAAAAGAAAATTATGTATGCAAGTCCTGTGAAGGGAAATGTCTTTTTGTGCTCCTTCGTTTTTTTTTTAAGTTATTCTTTACTGGGTCTGTAGGCATAAAATATTTATATTAGTACATTCATAAAATTTTATTTTAAACAACGCTGCAGTGCAGTTAGAAACTAGATATTAAAGAAAATGAGCAAATAAATACATAAAGCAAGCCATACGGCATTTCTCTCAACTAGAAAGACAGTAGTCATAATCAGGTGTATAGTCATAAAAATATTTCTCGTCATTTCATTCGGCATTGCAGTAAATATCATAAATTAAGAGCTCCACAGTGTTATCATGTTTTCAAGTTTGAGGGTGTCGTATTTACGTTGCCTTCTACAAAGGAATGTCAACAGCGAGGATAATGGCCTCCCTTTTTTTTCTACCTGTGCCTCTTGAAAGGCACACCCTAAAGGCTTTTTTCCAGGCGACTGACACAGCTGGGTGCCCACGACGCACGTGCAGGTGGTCACTTAAGTTTCTTACGGAAATATTTACCACAGCAGTTTCCGCTACATTGACAGTCTCATATGAAAATTTCACAGGTCGAAAATTTATGTTACAAATGCGTAGAAACAAAATCCTATGAATATGACAGTGTGCAAAAAATTTTCGCCTGCATTGTGATACATTCATGCATTTACACACATTTCATAACTCTTAAAGTACGATTCTCGGTTTCCAACATCCTTTTTCACAAGTCAGAGTCCCTAACCACTACTCCTTATTCCTTACCTTATTACACATATACATATTCATCAACACGTCTTCAACAATTCATCATAATAAATACATATCATAATAAACATTCCTCAACAGCATAACACACATCGTCGTCGTAATAATAACATCATAACTCCTCAGTCAAATCTCAAAAACGTCGTAGCTTTCTGCAATAATTTCAAAACCTAAAGAAAATTCTCTGCTCATTTCAATAGTGTCATCTACCTCAAACGTACTTTAAAATCATTCTCCCTTACCAAATAAATCATTCAAAGCTCTCATAGTATCACAATGGTTCTGAAAAATATGAAGGGTTCACACAGTACAGACAAAATACGATTTCATAAGTGTGAAGTTATCCAGCTGTGTAATTGCGTATACATCTGTCACTGACGTAGTAAAAAAATTTGTCTCTCTCAGTTAAATGATCAGATAGCTGTGTACTTTATGTGTTAGAGGAATATGGTACCGATGTGTAAAGTTGTATAAGCAAATACCATATTAGCTAGGGCTCCTTGTGCTTGCCAAACACATGATACACAAAGTAAGCGTGTACCCCCCTGAGGATTAATGTAATTATAACCTCAGGTGTTACAGATTACAAGAATGGAATGAAATGTATTACAGAAAACCTTTGTATCATTGTACTTCAAATATCTTTAAAAATAAATGACTTAAGTACAAAATTAATCACTCAAATGCGTGTCCTGTAGCGCTAAATGTGCGTCTTGCTGTAAGATAATCTCTGTGGAAGTGTCGTAGTTATTTTCCTCCGAAAGCTAAGTTCTGCAGAAGTCAATGTACTTACCTCATGATAAACAAAAGTGAAATGCTTTGCATATAGATATCTTAGTTATTACGCTTATTGTTCTGATGAAGAAATTACTGTGCTGTAACGTATTGTTGCGCTACGGAAAAGGCTGTCTCGTTGTTGCTATACCACAAACGTTACTACTAAAACATGTTTTACTTTCCAGAACAATACAGAAAAACTGTGCAGATATAAAGCAGATACAGCACAAAAGCAACAATGTAAATTGGGTCACACATTAGTAGCGTCGTGATATAATTGTGTAGCTGTCAAAGAAACCAAGTGCTAAGTCATCTTTAATCCCACAGAAAGTACTTCAAATAAAGAATGTCTTTTCAAGGAAACCAAAATGTTGCATGAAAATCTCATTAGCAGTGCCGGTATATGTTCTAAGTATGTGAGCCTTATAGTCGTTACATGATCGTGCAACAAACAAGCAAGAATGTACCAATAACAACACTGTGTCGTCTGCTCACTATAACAATGCATTCGTAATTTCTGTTTAAAAATGTTCCCTAGATTCTAGACTGGATATTTAACTTCAAACATTATTGCATGTTAACAGTTTCTTAAGTCTGACAAAGCATACTGGAAATGTGAAGTGAAAAGTTTTATACCAAAGACTAAGTTAAAAAGCAGATTATCTCTCAATGAACGGTTTTACATGTGAAATGTGGTGTAAACCTTTACTCTTCCTAGTACGCAGAGTTTCAACTTGAACGCAATTATCATGCGGTATACGTCGGTAAAGAATACTGGAATTTTTCTCAAGGTTAGCGTCTACGTTATTTTTCTTGGAGCCAGCGGGCGCAAATGGCTGCCTGCGGTGCGAGTCATTGTCTGTTTCTTTGTTGGCGCGCGTCGTTATTGGGATTAGGAGACCTAACTTCTACAAATTCGCCTTGCCGAGAGGGCTCTGCTCTGTTTAAATCCCGCCATTTCTGATGCAGTTCAGGTCTTTCGTTACGATCATATCGTCTGTCGTCATGTCGGTAGATTCCATAGTTTCTTTCCTGTCGGTGATGTGGTGGAGAATTTCTCCCTGAATTATTACTGCACGGTGGACCGTTGCGTCTGAAGTTATTCTGTCTCCCGTGATAATAATTGTTCTGGTTGCCAAATTGTCTGTTTCTATGAGTGTATCTGTCATATTCATTACTACGGAAATGCGATCTCTCTCTGTAACTATTACTCTGCCAGTGGTTGTCATACGGGTGGTGTCTCTTTAGGTCACGATTTACGTTGTAAGAATAGAATTGTCGTGTCCAGTTATTGTTTCTGTTGTCACGGAATTGTGACGGATGTGACCTGTTGTGATTGTTTTCCTGTTTTCGCATCCCGCGACTGTCTGTGTCAATTTCTAATTCTTGTAAGAGTCCCTGAAAAGCTTCAATGTCGTCTTTGCAACGCCCTGCCAAAATAATAGGTACGCCGTAAATGTTCAGGTAATTTGATTAAGCAAATGCGGATGAGTTCTGAGGGGCTGTATGGGTTTGACAGGTACTGATTCATGTGCAACATGTCTTCAAAATATTTCACAAGACTGGAAAATTCAGATTGTTCGAAATGTTTCATCATTATGATGCTATGCTTTACTCGGCCTTGTGTAGCTTGAGACCAATATGCTGAGAGGAAGGCATGATAAAATTCTCCTTCACTGTGACAATCGTGAATTACTGATTGCATCCTTACAGCTGGTTCATTCTCCAAGTAGCCACACATAAATTCTAACCTGTGCTCCAATGACCAGTTGGGAGGAAAGCAATGAGAAAATTGATGAAGCCATGCTTGTGAATGAATGTCGTTGCCAGAATTCTTAAATGTTTTGAATTTACATGTAGTAGTGAACAGCTTATAGTCGAAATCATCGTGTCGGCGAGTCGCACTTCGCTCATTGTTACTTCGTTTCGGCGGTTCCATCTCAAAATCCAATGCGCCTTGCCAATTTCTTTCATAATTTCCGAAGTGTCCTGTGTTATTATTTTGTTGTTGTTCTGTATTTCTATGTCCCTCTTACCGTACTGGAGCGCGAGTGTCCTCTGAAATATGTATTTCTTGTATTACCTGCGTCAACTGATCCTGTACTTCCCGGATTTCTCTTTTGTACTGTGTATTGATTTGATTTTGATTTTGTTTGAATTTTCTAATTTGTTCATACTCTTCTGTGTCAGTGAAGGCTACGGGTCTTGTGTCATTCAGATCATCATCTACCTTTGTAGATAAGTTAGTGACCTGATCCGAAAGTTCGGCTACTTTCTCCGATAGTGAACACATTTCCTCAATGTGTTTTTCTGAACCAAGTTTCAGAGTGTCCATTTGTGTTGAAATCGAATCTACTGTGTCCTTTAAGTTTTCCTGAGTTTTTGCAAGTTGCGTAACCGAATCGGTAGATGCAACTGAGTCAATTTTAGCCCACAAGGTCTCATGATTTTCATGAACAATGGTTTGCAGTTCTTTTATGGCTGCTTCGTGATTCTGTAATGCATTTTCATGCCGCGAAAAAATAGGTTGAAAATGCTCACAAATTTGTGTTTTTACGTCATTACAGACTTTTTGACATTTCGATTCAATGTTATGTAACTCAGTAGTTAAATCTTCACGTGTTTGTTCAAGCGTGATGTGAAGATTTTGTTCCATTGCGTCTAACTGTTGCTGTGTTTGTCTCTGGTGTTGTTCCATTGTGTCTAACTTTTGAAGCCTTTGTCCCATTTGTCTCTGATTTTGTTCCATTTGTTGCATTAATTGTAATAATAATGTATTAGTGTCTGGAATCTGTTTCTCTATGCTTTTTGGCAGTGCATTTTCACCGGCAACATTCACATTTTGACAAGCAGAAAATGTGTCTTGACTCATTTGAGAAAACGGTGAGGACGCAAAACCTGAATCTACAGTATTTGCAAAAATTGTGTCCTATCATTTCGGACTCCTGAGGCGAGCTGTTGCCGAGCGATCGATCGATAATGCTTCCCTGTTCACTAATTGTTTCACTGCCTACGCCATTGTTTGCCGCCCGCTCCATTTCCCTATGCACAGTTACCAAATTACTATGTTGAACATTAGTTAATTCATTACATGGTGGCGCTAACACACTACTTTCGTCTTCACTGTCATTTCTCAGTTTACTTTGGAGCCTAGTATTACGTTTTTCACACGCCATTATTGTCACAATATTTCACACAACAACACAGAAAAACACAATTTGAAGAGCAAAAATAGGGGAATACATTGACATAGCACTGAAAGTAATATCTAGTTAATTGCAAGCGCAGCTGCGAAATACTTGGTGCAAATCTACATGCATGCCACAACTGTTTTACTGCACAACAATGAAAGACTGCAACTACAAAGGAGATTCTCTCTACAATTACGCACTAGCAATAAAGAAAATCTACACTAATTACACAAACTACAAGAAAAAATCAGAAGATTCCAGTGAGATATCCTCGGCTAAGGGTCGACATATGTAACGTCCCCTTAGAAAAATTGTGTAAGACTGTGCTTAAACTGACACACAATATTTTTAGCGCAACGCAATCTGACTTTCAAAAATCCCTACAAAAGAATGGCCCTGACTAACATTAACCTATACGTTTCACAAATCACTTACCTCACCAAAAATCTTCGTTACTCGAACTACTGCAATACAGCGAGCGCCACTACTGCCAGCTAAATAAAAGATTCAAACTACGGAAGCCACTAACTACTGATAGGGAAAGTTAGCAAATGAAAATTTTAATAGAGAACGAACAATGTATTTACCTTAATATCATCA
Source organism: Schistocerca cancellata (assembly GCF_023864275.1). Lineage (NCBI taxonomy): Eukaryota > Metazoa > Arthropoda > Insecta > Orthoptera > Acrididae > Schistocerca > Schistocerca cancellata. The sequence goes on from NC_064631.1 coordinate 404,864,680, forward strand.
AAAGTCATAATATATGTAATTTCAAAACTCCGCCATTTCCTTCCACACATCCACCACTGCTGGCGGCTCACCTCCAACTGCGCAACGCTACGCGCTGTTCACATCCAGCTGCCGCTGCCCAACACTACAATGGCAGACAACAATGCAAACTAGCCACAGACTGCACACAGCACAGCCAGTGATTTTCATATAGAGCGCTACATAACGTTGCCAGTAAGAAAACATAAACAGCCTACTTACATAAAGAAAACATAAACAGCCTACTTACAGATATAGTGTCCAAAATCTCCCATCAGATTTTCGAAAGAATTACTATCACATAATTTAACAATGAACTATCGGTCTGTTAGTTTAATGTCTCATAGTTCTGAGATTACACAGAACAGGAAAGTGAGTTGAAGATACACTGTACGAACAATAAGGCTAAGAATTCTGAGGTTGTACTTACTCATCACAAGATTAATTCAAAAGAGCCAGGTGTATTTATGGTATCTGTGGACGCACAGAACGACTTCGACACAATACGGCAAAATAAAAAGCTGAAAATGCTAATGGAATCTGTATTAAAGTTCAGACGTTTTTAAAGTTTGGCGGACACTATGAACTATAGTTAGATCAACTTGTTTGATTGTACGTTCGTGAGACTGATAACTCATTTGAATATCACAACGTAGTCGAATTAGTCAATTCTAAAGTATAAAATTAATTTTGTTAAATAAAAAAGACACAGTCTTCGTCTTCCTAATACTTACCAAGGTGGCCAAGAGCAACAGCAAGTGATTAGAATATAGCACATAGTAAACAGTCCCACTTGCGCGTCACAATTAACTGACGCCTGGATTCTGATGCCGAGCATCCATTTTCAAGTTTCAAACAGTGACGACAAAACAACAGCTTCATCGCTATTTTAGACTTAACGATGGGCGCTCGCCGTCCGAAACTGATCGTTAATAGACTGTAAAGTGCAAGTCAGACAATATACTTAGCACTAAAAATATGGACTATAGGAAAAATTGTTTCATTTAATATACTCATAAATACTAGGAGGTTTTGTTTGATTTCAGTGACAGAGAGCAGGGCACGTAGTCAAACGACATGGGATAATTTTGTTTTTACGTTTAGAGCCGTTTTTCAGTATTTTCGTTAAGTGTTGTCCGTTAGCAAGTCTAGTTTTCTAACAAGGCGAAGTCCCTGCATTATAGTTGAGTCGTCTGCGAGCACCTTCATAGAGCCAACATTTTTTGGTCCTTAATGTTAATGGAAGGAATTGTTCCAGATCTGGTATCACTCTGGTGTCGTAATTTGCACTCTCTGTATCATGATGCAGTGTTGTTTTTAATACAGATTACAGAAAGGCTGGTTTATTTCCATTTCCGCTCACTCGAGGCATTAGATCATCATACTGACCTGCAGAAAGTAACAGCATATAACTCAGAAAATGCATTCGTGTTAACGAGAAACGCGCTGTGCTCGGTTCCAAGTGTTCAGTATACAAAAGCAACATCTGCTGAATTTAGGAAAAGTCCCTAATGTAATTCCATGGAACAGAAAAAATCCACAGACTGATGAAACATGCTAAAGTGACCGTGCCTCAGGTTAAAAGTTCAGAGCGATGAGAACTGAAGACCCAACAACTCATATAAATGTACCTTATCGCAGAAACTGTATTACAAAATATTCGGCCGCCTTCAGAATGCAAGAGAGAATGCTCATAATTCAGGGCGCATCGCCATTCTTCTGAAAATATTTTATTCTCTTAACGATGAGACGGTGCCCACACATCCCGGAATACATGTGAGAGTGAGAGAGAATTTTGAAATTCTGTGACGGATGGCCTGTCCGTCAAAAATTTAATTTCAAAGTTATGTTGCGTTCCTGCGTAACGGCACCTCTCTCTCAAAGACCCCCAGACTCTGACTAAATTGCTTTCACGGATTAATTCAGCACGTAGGAGGGAATTTTTCAAAAACATTTATTTCATTATCATACTCAGAGCTATATTGTGTCTTATGAAGAAAGCTGAAACTCATTTCCCTTATGGTGATCGCAGAACACCCCCGCTTAATGAAGTAAAAAATTACTGCCACTTTCATATTTCTGGTAAGAACATACGAAGTCTAGGAGGAACATACAACGTGGGGGAAACAGGATGTGGGATGTGGAAATTTGCTGGCTTAACTGAGATTTTAGATATTTCGTTTTCAGATTTTTTTCGCTTTATCCTTGTTCCATTTCGTATTCTTGTTTTTGCAGGCGTATATGCTCAACGATAGCAAAACAGTTCTCCCTGGTCTTAAGGTTGTCGAGATCTTAACCGAAGGGCTTGTCCCTCGCCCTGGTAGTGAACAGCCCTGAAACTGTCACACGAACTGTACATCAGACTAACAGCGACACTCAGTTATTTGCTGGAGAAAGCCGGCCGGAGTGGCCGAGCGGTTCTAGGCACTACAGTCTGAAACCGCGCGACCGCTACGTTGGCAGGTTCGAATCCTGCCTCGGGCATGCATGTGTGTGATGTCCTTAGGTTAGTTAGGTTTAAGTAGTTCTAAGTTCTAGGGGGCAGATGACCAAAGCAGTTAAGTCCCATAGTGCTCAGAGCCATTTGAACCATTTTTTTTGCTGGAGAAATTGGGTGAGTATAGAATATTTTATAATGAAATTGGACTCTCGTATACCAAATGCATTTTATGTCGCCTCTATCATGTACCTTTTCAGTCAATATTAATATTTTAACTTTGTCATGGGGGGAAGCCTCGTCAGAGAGGTCCACCGCATGAGCGTCTAGGGAAGTCATTCCAGTGGTGGTTTCCCGTTGCCTTCCACTGATGATGATGAAATGTTAATGAGGACAGTACAACACCCAGTCCCTGGGTGGAGGAAAGCTCCGTCCCAACCGTGAATCGAACCCGGCCCCCTTGGCGTGACAAACCGCCGCGCTGACCACTCAGCTATCGGGGCGGACATATTAACATTAATAATCCAAAATTCAGGACTCAGTAAAAACTACCATCGAAGACTTTCAATGATGAAACTAGAAAGTGCTGCGGATCAAAAGACTCTATTTGCAGTTTAATTAGATGAAATTGCTATTTATTTAATAAAATGCACAAATAGTTTGAGATGTTCTCGGTCATTCATAAATAGATTCATTCATTATTTTCACACTCTTTGAATATGGACTACAGTGTTACAGGCAACAGGCCGGTCTCTTCTACTGGGGACAGCTACATTCAGCAGTGACCATTCTTACCGTGGACTGCAGTATTTTCTTCATCGCTGTCTGAAATGCGACAGACTGGTCAGTTACGCCAAAGCCATAACTGTTACAGGAGCGACAGCTTCAGAATCACTTTCATCACGTAAGTCACTTATGTCATTATATTAAATTTCAGCCACCAGTTACATAAGCAAAGAAACTTTACCCAGGTTTCGGCTATAATAATGAAGCCTTCTTCAAAAATGTCACAATATAAAATTAAAATTAAAACGTGCCAGACATTGGCCTTGTCAAACTTAAAATGTTAGTACTACAGTACATAGTCATAAGACTGCGTCACTTCTAGTAATGTTTTGCCCTTAGGTCATACCAACGGGCTAGACAGGTGGGCCGCGGGCACCGAGTTGTAACTGGGCGCTGCGGGCAGCGACGATGCGAGCTCAGCTGGTGGTCGCGTGCATGCGCGCGTGGAGTAATACAGACTTAAAACCAGAAAATGTTAACTGAGATTATAATGGAAAATAGTTTATTACAATAGTTCGGACTATTAATGGCATTAAAACAATGAGTCACTGAAATTACCATTCCATAAAAGGCAAAAGACATATAACAAGTGTACTGTGCATAAGTAAGAATAAACATTAATTGATAACATTATTTGTTAGAACAGGTAAAAATATTACAGGCAAATAAACCATAATAACTGCAGTTACAGTTCTATGAGAGGCAAATGACATTTTATAGCGTAAAGGAACCTTTTAATAAGGAAAGGCCATAAGTTAAGGTTAACAGTGCCTGAAATATGTGGAACTTAACTAAGAATTAACGCCTGTAAATGATAATAAGGGTAATTGCCTCATACAGGTTAGCGGTTGGATATACAATATGTGATTAGAAATTAATACATAAGAAAACCAGTAGGCTGTATGTCATAGCCAGCTACTGACGTAGATAGAACATATAAAGTAATGGATTTATCGGATAATAGGTGCGTGCATCGCCACGAAACATTATGAACACAGTATATCCAATGGAGTTATATGCAAACTTTATGAAGCTCTTTAATATAAATACACCATCTGAACTGTAACAAACTGTGAAACAGCATTGAACATAGGTTAGTGTATTAAATATGCAATATAATCGGGGAATATCCGAAACTACTAATAAGAGCAAAAAGGCTGTATGTCGTAGCCAGGTATTGGCGTGGGTAAAAAGCAGTATATAGTATCAGATTTAACGGATTAATAGGTAGTACGCAGGGACGCACAACGCCACAAGTTATTATAAAGGCTGTTATAAGAAGTCATCTATGTGTATGCAATCTTTACTAAGCTCATAATTGGAGATATACCATGTGACGTGTATCAATTATGAGAAAGCTTTAAACTTATAGAAAATAACAACGATTACGTGAAATACGTATGTAAACATAAAGATAAGAGGGCACTGGCATCGGGCAACATAGAAAGTCCTGCATCATCATGGTAGACGAAGCAAGGGCTGAAATCCTTCGAAGAAGTTCTTATTTTTCAACTGCAATTGGTCATTAAGCAAGTTGTCTTTATCATAAAGGAGGTGTTTGAAAATCTGCTTTTCTTCGAGTGTATCTAGCCTGCATCCTTTAGGTTCTTAGTAAGCTCTGTGTTTATAAGTGGGTTAGGGGCATGGGCCATTTGGATTAGATGTTCTACAAATATCGAGCCACGGGTGCCATCTTCACTTTTTGTGGGTAAATGCTCTTTGTATCTAGCCGATAAAGCTCTTCCTGTCTGACCTATGTAATAACTAGGGCAATCGTTACGGGTAATTTTGTAAACACCTCATTATGAAACTTTATTGTTAGTATTACTTAGAGAGTGGATTAATTTTTTTAAGGCTATTATTAGTGGAATAGGCGACTTTAAAGCCTCGACTCTTTAAGATGCGCCCTACTTTGTAAGACATTTTGCCTATAAACGGGATTGAAATGAAATTAATGTAGCGATCTTTATAAGCAGTACTTAGTGTAGATAAGGCCGTAATGTTTCTATGTGTTTTCTTGTCATAGATCTGTTTCACGATATTTGTTTTGTAACCATTATTTTGGGCAATATATTCAAGTGTCTTTAATTCATTCTGTAAATTATCTGAAGAAAGCGGAATAGATAGTGCTCGGTGTGTATTTGAGTGATAAAAGGCCATTTTGTGGGCTTGGGGGTTTGTGGAATCAGCAGGAATAATATTATCGAAGAAAGTGTGTTTAGGGAAAATGTTAAATTTTATTTTGTTGTCAGCTACTGTCAAAGTAAGAAGGCTACATTATTATAGCCGAAACCTAAGTAAAGTTTCTTTGTCTACGCAACTGGAGGCTGAAATTTAATATAATTACATTTTACAGTTGCTGACTCTGCTACACTATGCTAAAAATATTCACTTACGTCACTTTCACGACCGTGTTCTTCTAACACTGATTCCTGTATAACATCTTCCGTTCCTTAGTGACAGTTTCTCATAAAGGTCCTTCACACTCGGTGACAGACTACTTGCGGGATGTATATTCCAGGGTCACAGTGACATTTCAACATATATTTCAGTCAAATTAATTAAATAAAAAGACTCACTACTTCGAACATCCCTCCTTTACTATTTCTCACTCAATGCTGAATTTACATTTGTTGCAGTGGGCTTTTATGTTGCAGTGGGGCATGCTTGGTAACAAACAAGAAACTCCACGGTCAGAGCGACCCTGGTGTAAACTTATAGGGCTAGAATTCTGTGTTTTCGTTTGCTCTTGTATATACGGTGTTCAGAAAGATAATTCGATTTCACAAGGTAATACCTTGTTCATTAGTGTTACCAACCATTCCCAGAGCACTGACCCTGAGTGCCAACAGACAATGGCTAGTATTCCCTCCCCCCACCATCATCAGCATTAGTCCCTAACTAAATTTTAAAATTAATGTTATTTGAGCACTTTCATTTTTAAAATAATGGAAGATAACTGATATTCGTTTCTGTAAGTGTTTATTAAACCAGTAACTATTGACTCAATGAAACTATTGGTACTGCTTATTTCAAATAACTTTTCTTTTATAGAATGGTGAAATAATTCTCATTGCCAGCGCATCGTGAATGCTGGTTACAACTCCTTCTCAGAAAGTAAGCTAACTTCCCACATTGAGGGTAGACATTTGTTACAAAACATACTTCCTCTGCACCTCACCTCTCTCTAGCGACACTTGCTTCACACACACACACACACACTCACACACTCTGTTTCCCCACTGAAAATCAACCAAATTTAAATCTGTGCATTGTACATAGGGTTACTGTTAGTAAATAATTTAATTGCTGGATCCCTCACTTCTAAATCAGCAGAAATTGGAAGACTTCAGGCTATGAATTCTTTATGTCTGACCACTACCATTAATAATCATAGTAATGATAATTATGAAATATGGCCCCTATAGCAGTGTAGTAGCCATTATATAGTTACTGTTGTGCTCCGAATTAGTTCGTTTATCGTTGCAAACTGAGTAATGAAGCAATTTCTGGACTGTTCTGAGAATTACATACAACTTCGACAAGTTCTTGATATTTATGCATTTGCTTCTCTTTTCGCCAAATGTCTCTTTAATTTTCCTTTAGATGGCAGTTATCTTTCTCTTGCTATGCAAGCTATGTTACGTATATGCCTCAATTTTACTGCAATAGAAGCACGGTACAAAGCATAGAGTTTTTGTGTAGTAGGTGGACTATGTGAGAAGATATTGTTCATACATTCGTTTCACAACCTGTAACCTCCACCACATCGTGTCGCGAGTTAATGCTAATATTTGAGAAAATTTAATTATTGGTAACTTAGGTAAAGATTATTAAAGTCTTACGATACAGTGATGACAGTGATGCTCTTTTAAATTGATTTAGTTTCGTGAGCGAAACAGTATTGAAGCCTATTGGTTTTACCTCTTAGAAAATTATATTTTACTCCTCAGTAATTACACCCAGATTTGGACCCACTGTTTCACATTAATTGAAGATAAAACTTGGGAGTAAATTTTAAGTTACATATAAGTCTACAAATGTTTTTTAATTTTATTTTGCAAAGAACAATCGGATTACAAAGACATCTTTTACTAGCATACACATAAAATCTTGATGTAACTTTGACAATTACGTTGGGAATCAGTGTTTCCATTTACCGTCCACAAATGTTCATTATATACTCCAATGGACAAACGACAAACACTCATACCACAGTCAGACTAATCCCATATTTTTACGAGCTTGGCTAAACTCGCTGCATTCACTGCTATTGTTACGCGGCGCTGGTAACCCAGAATGCTTCAGATGGGGAGGCACATTCGAATAATGTGAGCTCAGGCGTCCTTGCACGTCAATGGTACAATGCGAGACCCATAGGAGACTTATAGCTGATTCATCGCTGAGACAGCTCATTGAGAAGAAATGCTTTTAAGGTGCTTTCACTCGTGCCATATTTTGCGACAATGTGTGGCCGCAGTAGCTTTGCCATCAACATTGCTGAAATATAACTGCAACACGCAGAAATACTATGGTATAGCCCTATTAGGTTGCTGACAGAGCAGTCTGCTGCAAGTAGTCGCCATGGTATGGCCTAGGTGTTGCCAGTGTTGTCCAGTGGCCGGACCAAATCTGTCTAAAAATGCTTCCCTCTCACTCAGTCTTGCTTCTTTTTTCTCATGCCGACAGCGCTGCAGAGCCAAATCACTTAATCTGACCAGTCAAAAAATATTATTTCGCTTCAATTCGAAAAGTTGATGTATTTACATAAAGGCATTCGACTTGTTTGTTGCCTACCAGAATGCATAAGTCGGCAAACAAATTTGTACATACATCTATGGAAAGAGCTACAGAACATAGAAATTTCTATGCAACGTGATTCAGCTGGCCCTGTCTAAGGATTTTATGCAACCCGCAATGCCTACTAATTCCACGCACAAGAGTTTCATATTCTCTCGGTCACTACTCGCAGACTATTAGTCCTACAGAAAAAAGAACAGGACCTTTTCGTAGGAAATTTAATGTAGTTAAGTTTTGTACTGGAATACGTTTCCGCTAGAGGCCGTAGTTTTCGAATTATTCAAGAAATAAGTTCAACAGTGATCTTCAAACGCATATTTCCTGAATAACTCGAAAACTATGGCCTCCAGCTAAATCTATCCCAGTACAAAATTTAACTACATTACATTTCCTACAAAGATGTCCTATTCACTTTTTCTGTAGTTCTAGTAGCTTGTACTCACTGAGAGAGAGAATATGAAACTCTGACGCAAAGTGTTTGAAGGCGTGCAGGGTGCTTAAAACCTGCAGGTAGGGGCAGCTGAATCATCTTGTATATAAAGCCAGCGGTCAGAAAAAGGACTTTCTAGTTGGCTCGTTGTAGTAGAAGATCTGGAACAGTGAGACATAATAATAGGATAAGTCTTCTAGCCTTTGTGGGCTTCATCCTGTATGTTTTATTTCCATGAGCAGCAGCTTGCCAACTTTCCTTTTTTCTTCGTAACTGTTTTCGTGTATATTACTTTTCGTGATCTGTAACACTGTTCATAATTATATCGCATTTATGAAATTCATAGTTCTCTCACTGAACACCTACCCAGATATCCGAGCTCGTGTAAGTGCCCATTTCCGGATTATATGGAGGTGCACCAGCCGCAGATCGAATTTGCCTGGAGGATTAACCACCAGGGTGCCAGACAGCCTAGATGTGGTTTTTAGGTGGTTCCCCTCATCCCACTAGGTGAATACCGGGCTGGTGCCCCTCTTCTACCTCAGATACACGCTACCCATACATTTGGAAAAATCACTCACACCTGAACATGCAGACGGATGAGGTACACACGTTCTGTCACAGCGGAGTGGTGGCGTTAGGAAAGACATCCAGCCACCAACTGTCACCAACATTGACTGCAGTTTCATATAACAATTCCGATCCCTTAACAGGAAAGGCAAGGATGAATACTAATACTAATACTAGTACTAATTACAATAACAGTAATAATAATAGTTCACTCATTTAAATGTGACAGAATAAAATCTTAACATAAACATTTGATTCCTCGAGTTCTCTCATCAAAGAGTTGCAAAATCTGGTACAAAGAGTCTTACCACTGAGAAGTGTACTTCAAATAGGTACATCGAACTTCAGTATGAATCAGCAGTAACCAAAGATCGAAGGATGATAACCAATCAGGTTGTCACCTGGTATACGATCTTTATATTGGCTTTGGTCTTACCATTTCTTGCACCAACTTCTGTTACAATAAATTTAAATAGTGTTTCGATATTCTGGAAAAGTGGGGTCCAACATCAATTGTAAAGTTTGGGAAGTATTTCGCTTACTTAAAAACAACACACAAAACCCAATTTCTCTTTATCTTAAATTTTTTCCTTGTCGATTACAAATGCCCAAGAGCGGTACTCACTTTCAGTAGCTCACTTCCATCTATTTCATGGCAACATTGTGCTCTGTGTAAACACTCCTGCCTCAGAAATATACACGGTGTAATGTTTATAGGAGCAGATATTTCTGTTGTTGACTGAAGGCTGTGTACTGAACAACATTACGTAAGTATTTACGTTATTTGCAGACTAATAATTACAGCTATTACAAGTCGAATGTTTTTGGATTGGTTAGTACCTCCAAGCACATGTTGCAAGAGCAAGTCATTAATACTTACTCTCCCCTGAGCAGCAGGTCGGATGTTGAAGCGTGGACGCAAAACGGCTAGTCTATACTGATAAGGGTAATGAACTCAGTGGTCTGTTACGATCCTGCAAAAAACATGTAAATTATATGATGTGTTTGTGGGAAGACTGTTTCATAAAGAGAAGAAAAAGCCAACACATTAATATGTATACATATTAAGATACCACATATCAAAATATCTGCACTTACACCCGTTACACCCTGCATGCCGCAAACGCTGCAGAGCAACACTAGCCGGCAATGTTGTCGACATGTGGCTCCAATTAGTAACAATGCTGAGCTATATTGTAGGCAATATACAATTGTATTGGTCGCGTTAAGCTTATATGCATGTGCCACATCGGTGGTAGCACAAACTGTGGAACAGTCAAATTTCCTATGTGTTAATATAACTGTAAAAGTTCCAGATCTCCAATATATCCAGATAATTGATTCCTGTAACAGTCCTACGCTGCCTGTGGAGGCTCGTAGCACCAACCACACGAACTGACAACGTGTGACTGCCGCAAAGATAAACTTTCAGTGTCGATGTATAAGTGATAATCTGCCCCACGATGATTTTCTGAAACTGGATGCACCTTTTCGAAACACTCGGTATTTTGAAGCTGTTCTATCTCATTGTGTTACCATCTACAAATCATGTTGGATAAAATACTACGGACCATTTCCTTTTTGAGATCACCCTACGTCACTGAGAGGTCAGCGTGGCGGACTGCCATGAGCAAGATTCAGGTTCAGTTTCCGACTGTGTCAGGGATTTTCCCTTGGTGGGGGGAACTGAACGGGTTCCACTGCGCTTCGTGATGTCAACTGAGGAGCTAGTTGAACGAGAAATAGCGACTCTGAGATGTGCAAAGCCGACAACGATCAGGGGAGCGCTATTCCGACCCCACGCCTCTCCATATCACATTCAAATGACACTGCGGTTGATCGGTCTACGAATGTTGCCCCCGTAACGTGTACATCTTCAGTGCTTCATGCAGAGTTCACGGCATCGAAACAAAGGCCTCAGCAACCAGCAAGTGATGTAATGAAGAGGATCGACAATTTACACTCCTGGAAATGGAAAAAAGAACACATTGACACCGGTGTGTCAGACCCACCATACTTGCTCCGGACACTGCGAGAGGGCTGTACAAGCAATGATCACACGCACGGCACAGCGGACACACCAGGAACCGCGGTGTTGGCCGTCGAATGGCGCTAGCTGCGCAGCATTTGTGCACCGCCGCCGTCAGTGTCAGCCAGTTTGCCGTGGCATACGGAGCTCCATCGCAGTCTTTAACACTGGTAGCATGCCGCGACAGCGTGGACGTGAACCGTATGTGCAGTTGACGGACTTTGAGCGAGGGCGTATAGTGGGCATGCGGGAGGCCGGGTGGACGTACCGCCGAATTGCTCAACACGTGGGGCGTGAGGTCTCCACAGTACATCGATGTTGTTGCCAGTGGTCGGCGGAAGGTGCACGTGCCCGTCGACCTGGGACCGGACCGCAGCGACGCACGGATGCACGCCAAGACCGTAGGATCCTACGCAGTGCCGTAGGGGACCGCACCGCCACTTCCCAGCAAATTAGGGACACTGTTGCTCCTGGGGTATCGGCGAGGACCATTCGCAACCGTCTCCATGAAGCTGGGCTACGGTCCCGCACACCGTTAGGCCGTCTACCGCTCACGCCCCAACATCGTGCAACCCGCCTCCAGTGGTGTCGCGACAGGCGTGAATGGAGGGACGAATGGAGACGTGTCGTCTTCAGCGATGAGAGTCGCTTCTGCCTTGGTGCCAATGATGGTCGTATGCGTGTTTGGCGCCGTGCAGGTGAGCGCCACAATCAGGACTGCATACGACCGAGGCACACAGGGCCAACACCCGGCATCATGGTGTGGGGAGCGATCTCCTACACTGGCCGTACACCACTGGTGATCGTCGAGGGGACACTGAATAGTGCACGGTACATCCAAACCGTCATCGAACCCATCGTTCTACCATTCCTAGACCGGCAAGGGAACTTGCTGTTCCAACAGGACAATGCACGTCCGCATGTATCCCGTGCCACCCAACGTGCTCTAGAAGGTGTAAGTCAACTACCCTGGCCAGAAAGATCTTCGGATATGTCCCCCATTGAGCATGTTTGGGACTGGATGAAGCGTCGTCTCACGCGGTCTGCACGTCCAGCACGAACGCTGGTCCAACTGAGGCGCCAGGTGGAAATGGCATGGCAAGCCGTTCCACAGGACTACATCCAGCATCTCTACGATTGTCTCCATGGGAGAATAGCAGCCTGCATTGCTGCGAAAGGTGGATATACACTGTACTAGTGCCGACATTGTGCATGCTCTGTTGCCTGTGTCTATGTGCCTGTGGTTCTGTCAGTGTGATCATGTGATGTATCTGACCCCAGGAATGTGTCAATAAAGTTTCCCCTTCCTGGGACAATGAATTCACGGTGTTCTTATTTCAATTTCCAGGAGTGCATTTTGATGGTCAGCACTTACAACTTTTGATTTGCCTAGCTGTTGACGTAATTATGCTTGTTTTGTACCGAAGTGTGTAAATTTTAGAGCGACAATCGATAATTCAGGAAAAGAACTGTTGCAGTGATCCTTTCCGTTCCGAGCAGCTCAGTAAAATTGACAAAATACAACCGAGTCGTGATCCACACACTCAAGGTTATTTCCGACGCGCTCAATCTCACTAAGTTACATAATAGTGCCACTTTCCGCCCGGGGACTCTTAACCGGCAACCACGGTTCCACTCTCACCACTGTCTTATTGTCAACCAATAAACTGCTAAAGGACGGTCTCAGACTAACTCAATCAACTGCTATGTAAAAGTGACGAGGGTTCCCTACGTCGCTTCAAACTGGGAGACGACATTGAAACGTCAATCCGATCACTGATCTGGAGTAGTGTACACAGATAAATTCCTAGATCTGGCACCCGGACTCGAAATAAATAACACTAACGACCTTCGTTTAACCTACAACTGATTGCAACTCCGTCTGTAGTTTCAACACAGGAAAATAACTTGCGATAATACTTCAGAAATGAGCACACCACATGAGAAAGTATCCACGCCCCAGAAGACTAATAACGTTTAACACCGCCTCTAGTCATGAAGATAGAGCCAGTCCACAATTTCCTTTAGGTATATCATGTCCTACGAAAGCCATTAATTGATGATTAGTTACCACAGAGCTCCCAAATTGCGGGAATGTTGACTGTTCCTTTTCATCTATTTTTCAAAATAGTCGTTTTTTTGTGGTCTTTTAGCGTCTGTTAATTTGTTGGGCCAGTCGAAGTGCGGTGGGACGCCTGAAGTGTTCATCAAATATGGAACGCATGCGTCCAGCCCTCTGAACAAGTACGTTGTCATCTTCTAAGGTGGGAGTGTCCACAGCACACCCATCATGAAGGTGCAGAGGAAAGGGCAACTCTCGGCTACTAAGAATACTGAAATAAACATCCTCGTTCACGTCTACGGTAACTCCCCAAAAACATCACAGAAAGACCTCCAGCCTGAACCATAGTCTCCACATAGTGCGAGGTAAACGCATCATTGCGACGTCGCAGCAGTCTATGCATTGCATCATTTGAGAAGAGGCAAAACCGCGACTTTTCGGGACCCAGTACAAGTCTCCAGTCAGTTACTGTCCAGTTCGTATCGTTTGCCCCAATCAAGAGGTGCGGCTTTATGTCCTACTACAAACATTGGCCCTTTTGCAAGACCCCGACTTCAAATGTCTATTGCATGCAGTTCCCATCCCAATATTCGCTTGTAAGCTGGTTGAGATGAACTTACATTCACTGACTGCACCAATTGCTGTGGGTTGAAACACATTGTCCGTTACAAGTCGTGACACTTGTCTTCGAGTCCCTTCGATTCTTACACCGCATCACATGGTAGAGCGTAGCACACCATTCCTTGCAGACACCCTGGACACTTGATACATCAACATCGGGGAAATTAATTCACGGCGTGGTCATGGACACATCAGAACACGATAGCTCATTTTTACCATTACGTCAGGACTCTACGTCGACTCACCTTTCTAAGTTTTTTTCCATAAAGCTGACACATACTGACCACTTCACTGTCATGGTTTACGTCAGTGGTGCAGGGTCACATGACCGTCTATTACCAGTTTTACACTAAATGCAACGCTCCAAAGAGACCAGTGTGTTCTTCTGAAGTGTTCAAAGTGTTTTGTAAGGTGAGCTTCTCGACGTCAGAAGTCATAACAAAATCAGTCATTCATGTTTCCATGGAACTAATACAGTTTATTTCCTCTTTCCTACACCTCACCATATCTGTTGTTCATCTATCATCTCCGGGTACTCTCAGTTAGCTCCTTGATCTAACACAAAATCATTGGTGTGGAAATGCAAGTGAAACTAAGCCATGACAGTACTGACTTTCATTGTGAGTTTACCACAAAGTAAACTTTGTGGAAAGTTGTATTGGTGTAATTGTTGTTGTTGCTGCTGTCTGCAATCCGAAAACTGGTTTGATGCAACTCTCCACGCTAGTCTATTCTATGCAGGCATCTTCATCTTTGAAAACTACTACAACTTACATCTATTTCGATCTGCTTACTATATTCACGCTTAAGTCACCCTCTACAATTTTTACCCCTACACTTCCATCCACTACCAATTGGCGATTCCTTGTTGCCTCGAGATGTGTCCTGTCAACCGATCTTTTCTTTTAGTCAACTTCGTGCCACAAATTTCTTTTTTTCCCAATTCAGTACGGTATCTCCTCATTTGTTGTTCGATCCACCAATCCAATCTTCAGAATTCCTAACACTTACATTTATACTCGGCGTCAACAAATTTTTCTTTTCCAGAAATGTTCTTCTTGCTATTGTCAGTCTTCATTTTATATCCCCTCTACTTCTCACTCATTTTAGTGATTGATTTCCTAATCTAATTCTCTAAGCATTACCTAATTTAATTCGATTACATTCTATAACCAACGTTTTATTTTTGCTGATGTTCATCTTACAATGTCCAGAGTTAATAACATCGGAAACGCTGCAACCGTTTTTCATTCCCTTCTCACCGAGCGAAGTAGCGCAGTGAATAGTACAATGGACTTGCATTCGGGAGGACAATAGTTCAAACCCGCGTCCGGCCATTCTGATTTAGGTTTTCTGTGATTTGCCTAAATCCCTTCAGGCAAATGCCCGGATGGTTTCTTTGAACGGCTGACTTCCCCATTTTTCCGTAAATCGATGGGACCGATGATCTCGCTGTTTGGTCTCCTTCCCCAAATCAACCAACCAAACATCATTCCCTTCTTAACAACGGCTTCCCTTTCACATCCCTCGATTCCTTTAATTCCACTCTGGTTTCCCTACAAATTGTAAATAACCCTTAGCTCCAGTATTTTATCCTTATTATCTTCAAAATTTTAATGACTGTTGTACAGTCAGTAATGTCATAAGCTTTCTCTGTATCGGCAAATGCTATAAGCATAGATTCGCCTTTCTTTAATCTGTCTCCTAGGATAAGTCGTAGGATTAATATCGTATCGCGTGTTCCTATATTTGCCCGAAACCCAAATTCGATCTTCCCTGACGTCCGCATCTGCCATTGTCGGTATTTTGCAAGAATGACTTATTAAACTGATAGTTCGTTAATATTCACGTCTGTCAGCATGTATCTTCCTACTTAGAATCATTACGTTCTTCCTTAAGTCTGATGGTATTTCGTCTGTCCCATATATCATGCAAACCAGGCTGAATAATTTTGTCATGATTGTATCTCCCGAGGATTTCAGTATATCTGAGAAAATGTCATCTACTCCAGGGGACTTCTTTCCACTTAAGTCTTTCAATGCTCTATTAAATTTTTTGGTAGTACTCTATCTCCCAACTCAACTTCACTTACTTACTCTCCCCTTTCTAAAATATTTTTCTGAAGTTTATTTCCTTCTTTCCGTTTTCACCGACTTTAGTACTGACTTGCCATCTGAGGTCTTGATATAGATACAGTTGCATCGCTTTTCTCCAAAGTTCTGTTTAATTCTCTTATAGGCGGCATCTATCTTTATCTCTTCGTGCATGCTTCTACAGCCTTGCATTTGACCTCCAACCATTCCTGCACTGCATTTTACGTGTTCTGTCTATCTTATTTTTAGACCTCTGTATTCCATTTCGCCTACATCATGTGCTGTATTTTTATATTTTATCATTTCGCCAGTTAAATTCAACATATCCTGTGTTGTCAGAGATTTATATTAGGCCCTGTCTTTTTACCTATGTGTTCCTCTTCTGCCCTCCCTATTTCATCTCTCTAAGCTACCAATTCGTCTTCTATTGTATTCCTTTCCCATGTGTCATTACAACTTTCCTTAATGATTTCTCTAAAATTCTCAGCACTCTCTAGTTCTTTCAATTTATCCAGGTCCCATCTCCTTAATTTCCTATCTTTTTGCGATTTCTTCAGTTTTAATCTACAGTTCACAACCTATCAATTATGATCAGAGTCCACACACGCCTCTGGAAATGTCTTACATTTTAAAGTATGGTTTCGAAAACTCTGTCTTACAGTTACATAATCAATCTTCTATGTATACAAACTTATTTCATGATTCTTAAACTAAGTGCTAGCGATGATTACATTATGACTAAATTATGTTCTGTGTAGACTTCTACGAGGAATCTACCCCTTTCGTTCCTTTCTTCCAGCCAATGTTCTACTACACAGATCAAAAAAAGTTTTGCATCATCTCGGTTCCGAGAGTTCCGGAACCTGCACAGAAAATTAGAATAGAGATCAGCATAAACTTCATTTCCGCCCTTTTTATTGCTCATGAAAACCACACGTTGCATGTTGTAGCACCATACAGGGAGACCTTCAGAGGAAGTGGTCCAGATTGCTGTACACATCGGTACCTCTAACACCCAGTAGCATGTCCTCTTGCATTGATGCATGCCTGTATTCGTCATGACATACTATCCACAAGTTCACCAAGGCACTGTTGGCCCAGATAGTCCCACTCCTCAACGGAGATTCGGTGTAGATCGCTCAGAGTGGTTGGTGGGTCACGTCGTCCATACACAGCCCTTTTCAACCTACCCCAGCCATGTACAATAGGGTTCATGTGTGGAGAACATGCTGGCCACTCTATTGGAGCGATGTCGTTATCCTGAAGGAAGCCATTCACAAGATGTGCACGATGGGGGCGTCCATGAAGACGAATGCCTCGCCACTATGCTGCCGTTGCGGTTGTACTATCGGTCGGAGGATGGCATTCACGTGTCGTACAGCCGTTACGGCGCCTTTCATGACCAGCAGCAGCGTACGCCGGCCCCACATAAAGCCACCCCAAAAACAGCAGGAAACCTCCACCTTGCGACACTCGCTGGATAGTGTGTCTATGGCGTTCAGCCTGACCGGGTTGCTAACAAACACATCTCCGACGATTGTCTGGTTGAAGGCATATGCGACATTCATCGGTGGAGTGATGCCAATCCTGAGCGGTCCATTGGGCATTTTGTTGGGCCCATCTGTATCTGCATGGTGCCGTGGTTGCAAAGATGGATCTCGCCATGGACGTCGGGAAAAAAGTTGCGCATCATGCAGCCTATTGCGCACTGTTTGAGTTGTGGCACGACGTCCTGTGGCTGCACGAAAAGCATTATGCAACATGGTGGTGTTTCTGTCAGGGTTCCTCTGAGCCATAATCCGTAGGTAGCGGTCATCTACTGCAGTAGTAGCCCTTGGGCTGCCTGAGAGAGACAATTCATCGACAGTTCCTCTCTATGCGTTTCTCTTTCATGTCCGAACAACATCGCTTTGGTTCAGTTCAAGACGCCTGTACACTTCCCTTGTTGAGAACCCTGCCTGGCACAAAGTAACGATGTGGACGCGATCGAACCGCGGTGTTGACCGTCTAGGCATGCTTGAACTACAGACAACACGAGCCGTGTACCTCCTTCCTGGTGGAATGACTGAAACTGATCGGCTAGCGGACTCCCTCCTTCTAACAGGCGCTGCTCATGCATGGTTGTTTACATCTTTGGGCGGGTTTAGTGACATCTCTGAACAGTCAAAGGGACTGTGTCTGTGATACAATATCCACAGGCAACGTTTATCTTGAGGCAAAACTTTTTTTGATGTGCGTATTTCTCCTTCTGTTTTTGCCCCTACTATCGAATTCCAGTCTCCCATAACAAATAAATCTTCGTCTGCCTTAACTACCTGATTAAATTCCTTCATCTCATCATACATTGTTTCAATCTCTTCATCATCTGCGAAGCTAGCTGGCGTGTAAACTTGTATTACTGTGGTGGGTATTGCCTTCTTGTCATCTTGGCTACGATCATGCGTTCATTACGGTGTTCACAATAGCTTACGCGCATTCTAGTTTTCTTATTCGTTATTGTGCCTTTTCCTGCATTATCTGTATTTGATTTTGTGTTGATAACTCTCCACTGAGCTGACCAGAAGTCCTCTTCTTCCCGCCACCGCACTTCACTAGTTCCCACTGTACCTAACTTCAACCTATCTATTTCCCTTTTTAAAGTCTAACCTTCCTATGCCATTAAATGATCCAACATTCTTCGCTCCGACCTGTAGAATGCCAGTTCTCTTTTTCCTAATCACAACATCATCCTGAGTAGTCCCCGCTTTGAGATCCGAACGGGAGACTATTTTACCTCTGAAATATTTTACCGAAGAGCGTATCATGGTCATCAAGCAGAAAGAGAGCTACATACACTCGAGAGGAAAAAAATGCCTATAGTTTTTCCTTGTTTTCAGACGTTCGCTGTACCAGCACAGCAATGCCGTGTTGTATAACGTTACGAAGATAGATGAGTCATTCATTCAGACTCTTGCCCCTGCGACTACTGAAAAGGTTATGGCTACTCTTCAGAATAATTTGTACTTACAAAAATGGTTCAAATGGCTCTGAGCACTACGGGACTTACCATCTGAGGTCATCAATCCCCTAGAACTTAGAACTACTTAAACCTAACTAACCTAAGGACATCACACACATCCATGCTCAAGGCAGGATTCGAACCTGCGACCGTGGAGTTCGCGAGGTTCCAGACTGAAGCGCCTAGAACCGCTTGACCACACCGGCCGGAACTTACAAAAAAGGGTATTAATTACAGTACATGTGTCCAATCTCAATTATTTTAATTATGTCAATGTTACACGAGGACATTAACTGCGTCAAAATTATAGAATGCAGAAAATTTTCCGATTTATGCATTAGTAGCATGTTGATAGAACGAAACACAAGGCCAGACTGAAATGGTGCGTTCATTTGTGTCAAACATTCCAAAGATTTCTGCTGATAAATCAACTGTCATACAAGGTGTTTTTTTCTGGAGTTAATGAAAAGTTCTGTACTCAATTCTTTGAAATTTTCGTTTAAATTTCCTTCTTCCAGGTGGTGGTAACATCTTGATCTTATGTTTAATGCTGGTGAAATACAGCTGTATGAAATCGCGTAACAATACTTAATCACACTGCATAATGACCAACATATATTCAACACGCTTATCACCGGCTAGTGAAGCGTTTAAACAAGCAGCATAATGAGAACATGAAACTCTCGTACATATATCCGTTGATCGTGCATAGTGCATTGATCGCGCAGTACTCACTTGAGCAGACATATCACATTCTTGATTAAGCCTTCTATTCTCAAACTGTAGACCAGCAGTGATCAAACAACAACGTCGCCCGCTGTGTGAACTGCGTGTTTCGTATCGGCTGCTGTGGGCTCTGGGCAGCCCTGGAGTGAAGCCCTTTCGCCCCAAAGACGGCAGCAGTGGGGCTTCTGCTTGCTTGCTTGCTCAGACTTGATTCTCGCCTGTTTGTTCAAGAAGGAAAATGTTTAGGAACTCTTCTACTTTGGAGGATATTCTGCTGGCTCCCTGCGCCTTTATACCCTCATTGCTTCTCTTTGCTGGCTTCGGTAAGCGGCTTTCGGCAGCTAACCTGGATATGAAGTTTCGCGTCTTGCCGTGGCCGCCTTGTCATCGACCGCCCCTTGCCAGCCAGCCAGCCAGCGTTGTCCGAACATTCCGCCCTGCAGGCTACGGCGAGCTGATTCTCTGCGTGCTAGAGAGCTGCGGCTCCAGCATCTGCAATCGGCGCAATACGTTCATTTCCAATATCGTCCTGTAATACTCTCACTTCCAGAGCGTCACTGATCTTTTGTTTATACTACACTATATTTGTATCCTTTCTTCAAACCCAGGCCTTCTCTACCTTACAATCTCAGTTTCAATCACACGCACACTTGCGCATATTCCAAAACAATGTACCCCTCACGCTATCTGTGTGTATGTATATATATATATATATGTGTGTGTGTGTGTGTGTGAGTGTGTCACCCCTAACACTACGTGCGTGTGTGTTTGTGTGTGCGTGCATGAGTGGGTGAACACCCTGTTTCACAATTCCTATTACTTGTGTTGCAGAGGCAACTTAGTAAAAAAAGTCTTGTTAACGAACCCATGTCTGCAAATGTACAATTTGGATATAGAATAAGTTTGAAGATTGGATCTTTTGAAATCTCCCGCTTCGTGGTACGTACACATAATGAAAAGAGGACGCCGTCCTTTTTTTAGATTAGATTAGTTTAGTTCTTCGTTCCATAGATCCGTACTGAGGAGATCCTCGTGCATGTGGAACATGTCAATATTTTTCAAGCCGAAATAACAATACTAATAGTATGAATATATACAATACATCATTTGTTTCTATTAAAAATTCGTCAGTGGAGTAGAAGCAGTTGGCCACTAGTAAGTCTCTCAGGCTCCTTTTAAACTGATCTTTATTTGTAACTAAATTTTTTATGTTTGCTGGAAAATTATTGAAGATGAGTGTTCCTGAGTAGTGGACCCCTTTTTGAACTAAAGTAAGTGCTTTTAAGTCCTTGTGCAGATCATTTTTGTTCCTGGTATTGTATGTATGAACTGAGCTGTTTGTTGGAAAAAGAGGTATACTATTTAGGACAAATTTCTTTAAGGAATAAATATACTGAGAGGCAGTAGTTAGTATACCCAGTTCTTTGAAGAGGTTTCTACGGGACGTCCGTGAATTTACTCCACAAACAATACGTATTAGACGCTTTTGGACTCTGAAAACTTTTGTTTAACTAGAAGAGTTACCCCAAAAGATTATACAATATGACATTATGGAGTGAAAGTGGGCAAAGTATGCAAGCTTTTTCATTTTTATGTCGCCCATGTCAGTTAACACTCGAATTGCAGATACAGATTTGTTAAGGCGTTTCTGCAGTCCTGTGGTGTGCTCCGTTGTAAGCAATCAGTGCTTCAGCGCTCTGCTCGCAGGTCAGTCCGACATTGGGCAATAAGGACGACCGAGAAAATACAAGATGGCGCTTTACACGTTTGAAGAGTACACACTGAAACTTCTTAATATATTTTTACTTACTAAAACTGAAATAACTGGGAAAGTGAAACTTCCACATTATTTAATTCTGAAACTGCTGAGTGAAACTGAACGTACTGTCACTTTGCTTGCCTTTATCATACCATATCTGACCTACAGAATTATTCCTGACAAATACAACTCAAACCTGTCCTATATATTTATTGCCCACAATATACAAGCGCAACGCAATCTGAATGTAAATAATTAACACAAAAGAATGGCCCTGAATCAGAAGAAATCCTAAAAATAACCTGTACATTTCATAAGTAACTTACTTCACAGAAAGTCTTCATTAAACGAACTACAGCGATACTGCAAGCACCAATAGAGCCAGCAAAATAAAAGATTCTAACCACCGTAGGCTCTAACTACTAATAGGCATGTGGTTAGCAAAGGAAAGATTTTGTTGCAGAGCAAACAATGTGTTTAGCAAATTTTACCTTAATAATGAGACATCCAGTTCAAAAAATATATAATCGTGCTTGACATCCAGTTCCAAAACATTATACAGGGTGTTACAAAAAGGTACGGCCGAACTTTCAGGAAACATTCCTCACACACAGAGAAAGAAAATTTGTTATGTGGACAAGTGTCCGGAAACGCTTACTTTCCATGTTAGAGCTCATTTTATTACTTCTCTTCAAATCACATTAATCATGGAATGGAAACACACAGCCACAGAAAGTATCAGCGTGACCTCAAACACTTTGTTACAGGAAATGTTCAAAATGTCCTCCGTTAGCGAGGATACATGCATCCACCCTCCGTCGCATGGAATCCCTGATGCGCTGATGCAGCCCTGGAGAATGGCGTATTGTATCACATCCGTCCACAATACGAGCACGAAGAGTCTCTACATTTGGTACCAGGTTTGCGTAGACAAGAGCTTTCAAATGCCCCCATAAATGAAAGTCAAGAGGGTTGAGGTCAGGAGAGCGTGGAGGCCATGGAATTGGTCCGCCTCTACCAATCCATCGGTCACCGAATCTGTTGTTGAGAAGCGTACGAACACTTCGACTGAAATGTGCAGGAGCTCCATCGTGCATGAACCACATGTTGTGTCGTACTTGTAAAGGCACATGTTCTAGCAGCACAGGTAGAGTGTCCCGTATGAAATCATGATAACGTGCTCCATTGTGCGTAGGTGGAAGAACATGGGGCCCAATCAAGACATCACCAACAATGCCTGCCCAAACGTTCACAGAAAATCTGTGTTGATGACGTGATTGCACAATTGAGTGCGGATTCTCTCAGCCCACATATGTTGATTGTGAAAATTTACAATTTGATCACGTTGGAATGAAGCCTCATCCGTAAAGAGAACGTTTGCACTGAAATGAGGATTGACACATTGTTGGATGAACCATTCGCAGAAGTGTACCCGTGGAGGCCAATCAGCTGCTGATAGTGCCTGCACACGCTGTACATGGTACGGAAACAACTGGTTCTCCCGTAGCACTCTCCATACAGTGACGTGGTCAACGTTACCTTGTACAGCAGCAACTTTTCTGACGCTGACATTAGGGTTATCGTCAACTGCACGAAGAATTGCCTCGTCCATTGCAGGTGTCCTCGTCGTTCTAGGTCTTCCCCAGTCGCGAGTCATAGGCTGGAATGTTCCGTGCACCCTAAGACGCCGATCAATTGCTTCGAACGTCTTCCTGTCGGGACACCTTCATTCTGGAAATCTGTCTCGATACAAACGTACCGCGCCACGGCTATTGCCCCGTCCTAATCCATACATCAAATGGGCATCTGCCAACTCCGCATTTGTACACATTGCACTGACTGCAAAACCACGTTCGTGATGAACACTAACCTGTTGATGTTAGGTACTGATGTGCTTGATGCTAGCACTGTAGAGCTATGAGTCGTATGTCAACACAAGCACCGAAGTCAACATTACCTTCCTTCAATTGGGCCAACTGGCGGTGAATCGAGGAAGTACAGTACATACTGACAAAACTAAAATAAGCTCTAACATGGATATTAAGCGTTTCCGGACACATGTCCTCATAACATCTTTTCTTTATTTGTATGTGAGGAATGTTTCCTGAAAGTTTGGCCGTACCTTTTTGTAACACCCTGTATAATCGTCAATAATATAAAATCTCCATGACGGACACGTCGAGACCGTCCGCTCGCGCTAACACTTCAGACCTCTAACCTCATTCGCTGCTAACTATTAACATCCAACCTCCATCACTGCTGGCTACTCACCTCCAACTGCGAGTCCGACCAGCCACAGAGTCTCTTACAGAGGGCGCACAGCGCTGACAGAGTTATTAATGCAGTCAATCGCGCTGCCAACATACACTCACATAAACAGGCTACTTACAACACTACACACTTATCAAATAATTAAGTTCAGCTACTTTTGCTCTACGTATTTATATTAATTTCGGAAACAAACGTATCAACCTCCTAACATATTTTGCGTATTTTCACTCAATAATGTCATACAGCACAACTTTCTGGGGTAACAAATCACTTGGGAAGAAAGTACTGATTGCACAAAAGCGAATAGTAGATAGGACGACTTGTAGATACGCCTACTAGGAGCTAGGCATTTTAACTGCGCCGCTACAATGCATATATTGGCTAATGAAATTTGTCACAATTAATCCATCACAATTTGAGAAGAACAGTGATGTACGTACCTACATCGGAGGGAAAAATAGCCTTTATTACCCATTTTTAAAGTTGTCAGTGACTCAGAAAGGAGTTCAATATACAACGACAAAATAAAATGTCTGACAGGTAGTTGTCTGGACAACTTTTTCTATTCCATTAATGAATTTCTACTTAAAGATGGTAGCCTGTAAAAAATAAATAAATCAATGAAAATTTAGTTGCATGAATAGAATTAAAAATAATAATGTGTTCATTAAAGTTGCCACTAATCATGGAAACACATTCTGTAAACCGACACGTTCCACATAATTTAGATAAAAGAATCGTTCAAATGATCTGTGGAACTTGCAACTAACTAACGAAATAAGATACTGATAATTTACACTGCAGCTGTATGTAGCGGTTGAGCAGCACACGATTCTATCTAGTGCGTTTCCAGGATAGCCTCAGTGCTCTATGCGAACGTCTGAGGTATTCTGCATGGCCAGCAACTCCACGGTTACCACCGACAGAACGTACATGCAATGACTCCGCAGCGTGCCACTTCCTGTACGTAGTTTCTACATCACTATGTCGAGTGCCCGAATTTCCACTCCGGTTTCTTTTTATGGATGAAGCTCGTTTCTCCAGGGAGGATGTTTTGAACTGTCAAAACAGCCACACGTGGGATGACAAAAATCTTTACGGCACACGTGGATTTCAACAATTGTTCTGTACGTGTTAATGTGTGGGCTAGTATTGGTGATGGTCGTACGTTCTTCCCTAACGCCTAATGGGTCGGAGATATTTGACATTCTTAGTGCAAGAGGGAGTGGTGGAATTACTGGAAGACTTGCCACTGTTATTTTGCTTCAGAAAATGTGATACCAACACGAACATGTGTTTTGTATATGGCACCAAAAAGACGGTGACAGGTGGATAGGTTGAGGTGGTAAGACTCGTGTACTGTCGGAAGAAGATCTCCTAACACGAGTTATGATGGTAGCAGAAATTATTCAGTACACAGCAGGTTTCGTTTACGACGTGTGTGAAGCAGGCGTCGCAGTTACATCTTGTGCAACGATCAGCAGGTTCGCCACGTGGAACAACTCCTAAATAGGACACAGGTAAGACCTCATCGCGTCCGTTACTTCAGTAACATACGTACACGTTTTTATTAATAGTCACAAAACGTTCAAATACAGATTCTAGATTCACAGCAATGCCCGTCTCTTTTTCATTAGTTACTTTGGGCTCACTTCCGCTCGACTTGCTTTCTTTTTCATTCTACATAAGTTCCTAAAGGACTGTGGCGGGAATGGGCAGGACAGAAGGGTGGGGCCGACTGATTGAGTTGAGTTACAAATGCGTGAACATGCATATACAGAGCGTTTCAGAAGTGATGGTCAATATTCAGGAATGTGAGGGAATGAGCATTCGAAACAAAAAAAATGCCAAGTAAACATGGGCTCTAGAATGCTTGCCTTAAGAGCTATGAGCAGTTCTTGATCTTCCGCTCTGTGAAACAAATCTCTTCTACTGCAAGTTCTTTGCTTTCCACATTTTTGGAAATGGTAGTATGGATCATAGCAAGAGAAAAATGTCCAGTAAATATGTGCTCTAAAATGCATACCTTAAGAGCTATGAGCACTTGTTTATCTTCGCTACTTTGAGAGAACACTTTTTTAATGAACAAGTCCTCATAATTTTTAAGGTAAGCATTTTAGAGTCCACGTTTACTGGACATTATTTTCTTGTTTGGTCCATACTACCACTTCTCAAAATACGGGAAGCAAAAAGCTTGCAGTACATGAGATTTGCTTCACAGTATGGAAGATCAAAAATTGTTCATAGCTCTTAAAGTATGCGTTTTAGAACAACAAACTTTAAGGTACAGAACATTATGATAACTTGTCTGATCTTCCTTAGAGCTTCTCAGCGAAACACATTTAAATTTAGCTCAAGCAACTAACAGTTGGGCCACCAAATGCATCAATAACTGCAAACGCAAAGCTCTAGGCAATATACTTAACATGTTAATATTTTAAAAGCCAAGAACACCATGCATCATTTTCAAAATACAGATTAATGGTAGTAAAATTAGTATTTAATACCGACTTCAAAATTATTCAGCACAGTCCTAAAACTGAAACATTTAGGGAAAATATCTTCCGTTGGATAAGGAGCTTCTACCGTTCTGGGTTGTAACTTGCTCAAACTTAGCAGCTATTAACATCCACCTGATTGCATTACACATGTATACTGGTACATCTTCATTTGGGTAAACAAATAATCCTCATACGCCGGCCGGAGTGGCCGAGCGGTTCTAGAAGCTACAGTCTGGAACCGCGCGACCGCTACGGTCGCAGGTTCGAATACTGCCTCGGTCACAGGTTCGAATCATGCTTTGGGCATGGATGTGTGTGATGTCCTTAGGTTAGTTAGGGGACTGATGACCTCAGCAGTTAAATCCCGTAGTGTTCAGAGCCAATTGAACCATTTGAATCCCCATACAATCAAATAATTTAGACTAAAATTAACCACTGCAAATTGTTTAATTGAAACAATTCAGAATCAGACACAAGTCACAACATGTTAACAACCTCAGTTTATGTGAATTTACACAACCATTCACTGCGGCATGTAAACTGATTACTGCTGGCCAGTGCATCCAGCAAACTAAAACAGTGGCCAAGCGAGGACAGAATTAGCAAAAAATGAGTTTACATTACTTGATCGAAGCACTATTTTTTTATGCACACACTAACGACATTTATTGCACCTCAGGACATAACGTACCGTGTCCAGCGCGCAGTGTGTACTCTGGCCGATAGGACGGGGGCTGCCTCCGCCGCTGTTGCCCGTCGCGTCGCGCATTCCGCCGTCATCAACTCCAGAACTGGGGTCCACGAGAAATGTGGGCCCCGCAACAACTTCTGACGTGACATTAATCGCCTTGTCCGCCATACTTCGCGAACGCTCGGCTCCGTTCAGGACCCACAGCAAATCAATATGGTACTCAAGATGGAACTTCGCCGTGTGCTGTCGAGAGCTCGCACTCGTTTAAACGCCCAGTTAAAAGTTATTAAACTTGTCTGAAATAATCACTCGCTTGCCGGAGACTGCTGCGGGCGCTCATAAGACCTGCAGTGTCACGTGCTGCGACGCACACGGTTCGGCCTGTGTTTCCCGTTGGCCTCGCCGAGAAGTCAGCTCACAATGAACTCCCCTCCCCGTCACGGAGCCGGGAGATCCTACCGTTTCTGCACAGCGACCCAGCGAATCAGTGTGGCGGCAACCTTGTTACCAAAACAAAAATTGTGCCACTCTTGGCATAGTACTTAGCCATATTATTGAAACAGTGCAACTCTACATGATTCGCACGAAGTCGTATTGTCAGTGCATATGAGCCAGTGCAAAAGTTACTCCTGATATACGAGTATCCGTAACACATTACTGATGAGGTCATTCCGTTTGTTAGTTTGGATATCACTTTTATTCACCGTTTTTTGAAGCTCACCACAGCTTTTGGAAACAGGATTTGCAGTTTCAAATCAAACTTACGTTTTTACTCATGTTTCGAAAACGATATTCCCTTTTAGGAAAGGACGATTCGGTCTAGATAAGGTTTTTTGCTCCAAGAAAACTACAACCCGTAAAGAACTGACGTCAGTTTGATAGTCGCACATACATTACTGATAATACGAAACATACGGCGCTAAAGAAGTAACCTACTCCATTTTATTAAGATACAAAAAAAAAATGGTTCAAATGGCTTTAAGCACTATGGGACTTAACATCTGAGATCATCAGTGCCCTAGACTTAGAACTACTTAAACCTAACTAACCTAAGAACGGCACACACATACATGCCCGAGGCAGGATTCGAACCTGCGACCGTAGCAGCAGCGCTGTTCCGGACTGAAGCACCTTGAACCGCTCGGCCACTGCGATCGGCTGTTAAGATACCAAAGGATACAGAAATATACGAGTAAAACGATGATGGAACGTTATTAAGCAAAGCAAAAGTAATCTTCGATGAGGGTGTAATTCATTAACCCACTCTTGAATATAATTTGTCAATGCCGTTAGAAAGTGAAAGACTAGGCCCA
Source organism: Schistocerca cancellata (assembly GCF_023864275.1). Lineage (NCBI taxonomy): Eukaryota > Metazoa > Arthropoda > Insecta > Orthoptera > Acrididae > Schistocerca > Schistocerca cancellata. The sequence continues at coordinate 404,892,785 of NC_064631.1, forward strand.
AAATTTTACATTTCAAAACAAAAATTGTTGCAGATTATTTCTTATACTTGCAGATAAATGTAAATGTCGTGTGACTAGGGCCTTCCGTCGGGTAGACCGTTCGCCGGGTGCAATTCTTTCGATTTGACGCCGCTTCGGTGATTTGCGGGTCGATGGGGATGAAATGATGATAATTTGGACAACACAAAACCCAGTCCGTGCTCGGAGAAAATCTCCGACCCAGGCGGGAATCGAACCTGGGCCCTTAGGATTGACATACTGTCGCGCTGACCACCTTTTTTTTTTCATTTAGTTCGATGTTGTTGCATTTGTTCGGTGCGGATGTCCCAGGACACCCGTTCAAGTTCAGTGTTGAACCGTTGACTCAGTTTTTTATTACAGAGGGCAGCTACCTCTCTGACCGAACATGGTGAGCCACCGTGCCAGCACCACTCAGCTACCGGGGGCGGACGACTTGCAGATGATCATGTTATCATATAGGTCTATAGCTCGATTAAAATTACTAGCTGATGTCTGTCACTTGCCGCCACAATGTTGCTACATCTGCTCCTGGTTGCCGTTCGGTTACAGGCAACAACACAAACACGGAGGATCACTTCACAAATCGTGTTAATGTGTAACGCGGAGCAATGTGGCACGCGGCCCCTGCGAGGTAAACTGGAAGTGTCAGCTGCTCTGTTGACAGCATATCTTAAGTGACCAACGACTGAACTGCGGCAGACGACGCGTTTTGTAGCCCTGAATTTAAATTCGCCACAACCTCGTAATGTACAATGTATCCGAGAAAAAAGCGGTCACCAGTCTCCACCGGAACTGAAATCACGATCGCTTCGTTCACGGCGATTAACGCTAACCACGAGCATACCCAAGGCAGAAAAATTTCAGTTTCAGTGTGTTTCAAAATGTAATCTCTCACTATCATGGGTTACCTGAATCAATTTTCATTCCGGCTACACGAGCTGCCGCGTTGCCAATCGATGAGCAGTCCTGTTTGGCACTTGGTTGCCGATTACAGGCGACACAGGCAGATTACAGACGAAAAAAGAATGATAGGAAGAAAAGTAGGAGCAAGTTAAAAATTCAATGATAATATGACGCGGCAAAACATTAGAAATAAAATAATACGTTTAAATCTGTTAACTGATAAAAGATAATAATCAATGTCTCTTTTTAGATTTAGAAATTTAAAAAAAAAATGCTGCAGTGGGCAAGATTCGAACCTACGACTTTCTACGCGGTACATTTGTAAGCTACCTACTGCACTACGCAAGTATACTGCTCTTGGTGTTTATATTTATGACTCTTGTAGCCTATCTGCAACGATGAACTGCAGCTTTCACTGCCTTCATAAATTCGGCTTCACGCAGTGTCGTGCGAAGCCAGTCTCTGTGCTGTGATTACAAGAACTGTGTATCTGACGCTGAATCGCGTCGTGTGCGGAAGGATCCAGTAGTGTTTGGTTAGCACAGTATATGAAACGTCTGTATGACGTCGTCAGCACCGTTGTGTGTGTGCGTATATATATATATATATATATATATATATATATATATATGTGTGTGTGTGTGTGTGTGTGTGTGTGTGTGTGTGTGTGTGTGTGTGTGTGCTAGCGTGTTATTTTTGGTGTGGTTATCATGAAATACGAAATAAGAGGGCCATACCCAGGATTCGGGATCGAAACATATCAGGAAAGAAAGTCGGATAAGGAACTAGAAGTCGACTGACCAATTTTTGCGGCAGTTTGCCAACAGCCAAAGGTTCTGACGAGATGTTGAGCTCTCTGATTGGAAGAAACTAGCTCAAACGCGTGAAGTATCAACTATCAAGTAACTTTAACCGGACTATAGGAACAAATTTTACTACCAGGAGTTTACGAAGTACATTATATTGTACAAATACCTATCTTGAAATACCTGCGCCTGAAGGCAAAGTAATTTTTTTCATGAAGTCGTCAGCAGTGTGATGCAAGTTAGTCCTCGGATTCCGTGAGTTGATACTGACTATAAACTGGAATGTCTACGTGTATCAAACACTGAGGACACTGAAAAAAAAATTAAGACAGAGATAATAATTAAATGTTACAAAATAAGAGGTATAAAGAGATGCATTTACAGTAGTGACCAATGGATGCTGAAAGATATCAAAAAAAGAATGAAAAAGGAGTTTTTTAGTTCTCGCTGACAAACAAGAGATAAGAACAGATAGAATAAGAAATGTAGAGACATGGTAGCAGCTGAACCTCTATAACTTAGAAGAAAGAAATGAAGACCACAACCGTGCGTATATGAAGAGTGGAAATCGGAAACCATCTAGGTGCCAAATGTTAAATTTGTGAGGAGAATGGAAAACACTGTGTTTCTGTTTGTACGTAACTTTCTCTGTATTAAAAAAAAAGTTAGAATATACCGAGGTGATTCGAGAAGAAAGAACAGATTTCAACTGTTTATTACAGGAAAACAATAAAAGAAACACATTGCGCGTGTCACTGGGTAGAGGAAGGTTCAAAGTTTTGACACAGCTGCACTGTTGCTTGTTTTTAGCAACATGGCAACTACACCACAAGGGTAATCATTTTGTATGCTGGAATTTGCACGAAGTCAATCGATTATTCAAGTGCAATGTGCATTCTGTCGTCGATTCAGCAAGAAGCCGCCTCTATATAAGCAGATTTATGATTGGTATACAGAAATCCTTGGAAGTTGGTTGCATATGCAGAGGGAAGAGCACTGGTAGGCCATGCACGCCTGATGAAACTGAGGAGCGTATCCGAGAAGCGTTCACACGGAACCCTCGGAAGTCCACAAGACGGACAGAAGAGGAGCTTCAGTTTCCTGAAATAAAAGTGTGGGGTGCTCTGAAACGACGCCTGAATATGAAGCATTAGAACAGCAGTTGCGTCCCGGCGACCGTAACAGAAGGTACGAATTTTACATTTCTCTCCAGGATACGGCAGAGGACACTTTTCCGAAAGATTCATCTTTTCGGACTAATCAACATTTCATCTATCGGATAAAGTAAACCACCATAATGGAAGAATTTGGTGTCTCAAAATCCTGGCGTCGTCGTCGAACATAATAGAGACTCTCCGACACGGAATATGTTTTGTGCTGGATTCTAAGTGATTTTATTTTTATGCATGACGACACCCCGCCTCAGTCTTACCTTGAGGTGCGGCGTTATCTTAACAGCACCATCCCACGACGTTGGACTGGAAGACGTGGACAATAAGATCTTGTTCATTGCATTGAACCTGTTAGGTGGGGCACCGCTAATGACAGCTACTCTTCAAGAGCTGCGAAATCGAATTGTTGAAACTGTTCAAATGGTTCAAATGGCTCTCAGCACTACCGGACTTAACTGCTGAGGTCATCAGTGCCCTAGAACTTAGAACTACTTCAACCTAACTAACCTAAGGACATCACACACATCCATGCCCGAGACAGGATTCGAACCTGCGACCGTAGCGGTCGCGCGGTTCCAGACTGTAGCGCCTAGAAACGCATGGCCACTTCGGCCGGCTGTTGAAACTGTCGCGGCTATAAACAGTGACATGTCGATTCGTGTGTGGAATGGAATGGACTGCCGCTGCGATGTTCCTCGAGCAATGTACGGCGCTCATATTGAGTGTATGGTACAGTACCTGTGCGAACACAAGACTTTGAACCTTACTCTATCCAGTGAGATAGCAATGTGTTTCTATCTTCCGTAGTTTCTCTGTAGTAAACAACTAAAATCTGTTATTTCTTTTTGAATCAGTCTGTATGCTGGTACGACAGGATCAAGTAACCCATCTTATCGCTGGAAAAAATGGTTCAGACGGCTCTAAGCACTATGGGACTTAACATCTGAGGTTATCAGTCCCCTAGACTTAGAACAACTTAAACCTAACTCACCTAAGGACAGCACACACTTCCATGCCCGAGGCAGGATTCGAACCTGCGACCGTAGCAGCAGCGCGGTTCCGGACTGAAGCGCCTAGAACCGCTCGGCAACTGGAAAAAAAACTAATGAGACAAATTAGAAAATAAATGATTTATTAAGAACATTTTAAATGCCATGACGGAAAACTGAAGGGTTCTAAGTGGCAATAAGACATTTTTTGTTTCCAGTGCCATTAAAACAGCTAGAATACGTTTCATTTGTGATAAAACAAGTACAGAAAAACAGCAGTGATATTGCAATTTGGTGATATTGCAATTAATAGAACAATAGTCAAACGATTTCTCATTTCCTTTCAATTTTTTACGGGACAGTAACAAAATTAAATTCAAAAGAAAAAAATCTCTCATTGTTGACTCCATTATTGCGATCAAATGCCGTAAACTCCGTGTTCCTTTGAGGAAGAAATGGCAACATCTTCAACAGATCTTTCCGTTTTACAACTCATAGACACAGCTGGTCTTCCACAAGAAGTACGGAATGACATACAAATGCCACAGTGATTCCTCTTTTGAATAAATTGACATTTTTCCATTCTTCTGTTTCAGAGTAAAAAAAATTTTGTATTGTTGCTTGAGATGGATGAATATGAAGATACATTTATCATACTGCATTTTGAGATCTTACACACTTGGATTGACAACTACATTTTAGGAGCATCTTTAAAATCAAATAAGTCAATTGCTTATGGTGAAATTGTATGAAATGGGTTCATAGCATTAGCTGACTCAACAGTCTTGAGTAAATCTTCAGGAACAATGGCTTTGTGCACCCTTCGTCGTTTCCCTATAATTGCAAAATCTCTGTCGCAGCTCAAAACGCTGTGCCCACGCAATATTTTTTTCAAACAATCTCTGCCTGCCATACACAATCTAATAATAAATGAAATATTTTCTCCATGATTTGACACTTCGAACAAGTCTGGAACATGCAACAGTGCACCGAGAGTACAATAGCACCGAAGCGCATTTTTTGGAAAAAGTAACGTTTATAACGATTTCCATTTCCACTTGTCATATAACATCCAGTGAAAGATTACCTACCATAACGCTAGATTTCAACCCAGGAGGAAGAACAAATATTAATAAAAGAAATGAAAAATAAGTTGAAGAGATGAAACTGCCCCAACGGACGACGACGTTCATTGCTCGACGAACAGTCAGAGACATGTGAAAAACTGAGTTGTCAGATACAACTTGGGTCTTCGCCACTACAAACGGCGTTACTTCCATTTATACCATAAATTGATTTGTAGGTGTTCTAATGTAGCCGACAGAACATTAAGCTATTGGTTAACCCACTAAAAACTGCTTCAAGAGTTGAATTATGTAGATGTGACGCATTGAGTGATGCAGCAAAATGTTTTTTCGTGCCCTGAACCTTAAGGGCACTTTTCGAGGAGGCACACACTGCATTTTGTTGAACTGCTACAAAATAACAGAATGATGTAAGTTCTGAAACGCTTCCCCTCGAATTTAGCGGGCAGCTTTTCCTCGCGTTTGAGTTTAATTTGATCACTCTCTCCACTACACCTCAACGTCGTCTGGAGCGGTGTCGGTCAGTTGTGAGGAGGCCCGTTCGGTGCCATTTGTACGGAGTCGCCACCTGCTCGGGGACCAGCGGTGATGTCGAGCTCAGAGACTCACTTGATGGCAGCCCGCACACACGCGGCGCCATTCCCGCGATCAACTGCGTTTGCTCAGCGGATCACCAGAGCCAAATCCGATCCGCCAACAATTTATTACTGTGCCGCGTAACGTCATTCGCGAAGCCTGAAGCGTACAAGGATCTGATCTCCTGCCGTATTTGCCCCGCGGATAAGCCGCTCTGTGAACTCCCCGCCTGGACTCTCGCAGCTGCTGTGTGGGCGTATCCCTGTGTGTGTGCGTGCGTGTGTTGCGTGAGCGCACGTGTTTGCGTCCTCTCGTGAAGCCCCTCCGGTGCATCTGCCCAGCGCACTCGCTACGGACAGTTGTAGGAGGACATTCTGTGGCGAAATGTATACTCTGGACAGCCAGCTGCTAAGTGTTGTACGGAAATATATGCGCAACCAGCAGAGAAATGTGGACAGTGTCGGATTTTAAACCCTCACTTTAATCGGTCAGATACAGTCTTCTTCTCTTCTTCACGATTTAGGCGCTTGTGGCTGTTCATTTTCCACTTTTCCCTGCCACCTCGTTCTTAAACAAGGCAGCAGCTTGTACCCAACCTTATTTAATATGTATATGAACAGTCTGATTAAGAACTGTAGAGAGGGCATAAATCGTGGTATACACTTCAATAGAAATAAATATGTCAAAATCCTTATGTATGCAGATTATGTAACAATTTTGGAAGAAACTCAAGACAAGCTATAAAAAGCAGTGTATAAACTACATCAGCAAGCGAAAAGAAAATATAATCTTTCTCTATCAATAAAGAAAATAAGATTCACGGTTTATCCTGGAAAATACTCTACCGACCCAAAAATACTCTTGGGTCCCCAGCTTTAGTTTTTAGGATGTGATTTAAGGTATGATATAGACAAGGAGATATAAAGTAAAATTGACGAATATTACTCAGTCTGATAAACAAAACGTTCCAACAGAAAATACGGAAGGAAGAAACATTAAAATTCTATAAAACCATGGCTACACCTGTATTGCTATACGGAAGGGAATTATGGATCTCTAAAAAGACGATAAAAGTGAATTACAGGCAGCAGAAATGAGAGTACTCAGAAAAGTCAGAGGTGTTACCAGGAAAGATCGAGTAAGAATTGAGGATGTAAGAATCAACTAAATATCTGTAACATTAATGAAAAGATTGAAGAAAAAAACATTATGGAAACATCATCTACAAAGAATGAGTCTAGAGAGAATCCCACGTCAGGTCCGGCCGCTGTGGCTGAGCGGTTCTAGGCGCTTCAATCCGGAACCACGCTGCTGGAACGGTCGCAGGTTCGAATCCTGCCTTGGGCATGGATGTGTGTGATGTCTTTAAGTTAGTTAGGTTTAAGTAGTTCTAAGTCTAGGGGACTGATGACCTCAGATGTTAAGTCCCATAGTGCTCAGAGCCATTTGAACCATTTTGAACCAACGTCAGGTCAAGCTTTATCAGCCAAGAGGAAGAAGGGTCCTTGGGTCAGGTACGTATATTCTGTTATTACTTTCCAGCTTTGTAGTGCATCATCTTACTCATTTTCACCTTTGCAGAAATTTGTCAAGTTCATTGCATAAGTGATTTAAAGTGGCATATAAAGAAGGAACAAAATCACAGGACCCACAGAAGCAGGTTTCCTTCATGTACTTTGTTGCATGTGAAAATGTTTTTCTGTTGATTTGCATACCGTAGAAAAGTAAAAGACAACCGATATTGAGCGTGTGATTAAAGAGGAAGAGTAGTCGGGGTTTTTTGAAGTCCTATGTTCTTTAATAAGTTTATCCTTTGTGTGGTTTATGTTTTTACAAAAAATTAGCATATTACTCCTTTATATAGATAGGTAATTATAGTCTTATAGAGTTCTATTCAACAATAGCTGAAATATTTAAACTGATAATATTGCGTACAGAGCCGTAGTGAGATCGACTGAGTATGTCAAAGTTAGATAAAAATTGTTAAAATTACGAAAAAGATATGCCAGAAATATTTATTAGTAAACAAATTATTTCAAGTTGATTCAAAGGCACATATTACTTCGTGATTTTACAACTGAAGGTCTTTAGTGGGCGCTTTAATTGTACAACAACATTAATTTTGAATTAAAATTTGAAACAACTTTAGTTATTCAGTTTGATATTTGAAGTGCGGGTTATTTCATGGACTCTTACCCCCAGCAACAATGACGTGAGGAATAAGGTTCGAATGGCTCTGAGCACTATGGGACTTAACAGCTGAGGTCATGAGTCCCCTAGAACCTAGAACTACTTAAACCTAACTAAGGACATCACACACATCCATGCCCGAGGCAGGATTCGAACCTGCGACCGTAGCGGGAGGATTAAGGACACCGAATCCAATATTACATCACAACAACATTACTGTATTATCGTAGTCAAACAAACACATGCACTGAGACTGACATTTGCATGCTGTCATATTCCTTACAAATTGTCTACGTATTGATTACGGTGGAGCCGGATGGTTAACGTCTTCAACAATCCATCTGGCCACTGTTTTAAATCTCTCTGGCTCTGCACGCTAATTCGATAATTCGGATGGTAACGTTTCCCAAACAGCCCCTGGCTCGCTGCTATGCACGGAAATGTCTTACAACGCAAATCCCGTCTGATTCCGAACAAATTATTCCGTCGTGCCCCTGACCCTGCGGCAACCACCCGGTGTCTCCACCTTACTTCATCTGAATCGATAATTCAAGAGCGTTGGAGTAGATCTGGCGCCGTTTTTGTAAGTTCTGTTTCCAAAGAACTTCGGGAGACAATCTACCCGTCACAGTATTATGTTACAATTCTATGCCTCGACAAGCCTAATTGCTTACACATGTACACAATTTATATGTCCGCATAACATGAATTACATATCATAATCAGTTTTTTGCACATTCGTTTGAAAACCTTATTTACGTAGAGCGTTTACCATGAGAAAATTGTAAAAAAAAAAAGAAAAAGCTAGTGAAACTTACTGGTAGACTAAAACTGTGTGCCGGACTGCGACTCGAACCTTTGGCTTTTGCGGACAAGTGTAGCGCTGGGCCTGCCCACAAAGCTGTACTTAAGTAAACCTGCGACCTTTGCCTTTCGTGGACAACTCCTCTAGTAACTGACTGTCCCGTTTTTAAATTGCTTCTTTTTTCTTTTTTCGGGCCTCCATCCGCCCCTACAGTCTGTCCTTGCGCTCGCCAACTTACGCCCTCATCGGCTAACTTCCTTCAGCTATATTCAGTTTTCCTTCAGTAACTAAACTATTCTGGTTTAAACATAACTAAAAATTATTTTTTACTCTTAAAACCAAGCCTTCTTCTTCTTAAAGATATGTTATTCTTTAATTTGTGGCATTTTAGAAGAATTAAAAGTATGTTCTTACTTCATTTGAAATTATGGACGTAAGTTATACTTCCACAAAAAGTTGAAACTTCGCCCAAAAACTTATTTTGTGCTATTTTCCTTCTTAAAAATCCTTGTTTTTATAAAACGTGTATGAACGTACCAAATTTTTCGTTTTTCCAGTTGCTACTGACAAATTTGTCCTTTCCATGGTTCAAGAACAGTTAAAAATTCATTACAGATTCACCTCACGGGTCACGACCTGTATGCTTATGGAAAGCTGTGTTGGGGGGTCGTGAGTCGTGCTTGGATGACTCACTCGGTAGAACATTTCCCTGGGAAGGGCAAACGTCCCGCGGTTCTAGTGCCGGCCCAGCACACGGTTTTAATCTGCCAGGAAGTTTCATATCAGTACACAATCCACCAGAGAGTGAAAATTCATTCTGGAAGATACTCGTGGTTTCACTGCGTTAATTCATTAAAAGTACACACTTCCAAAACTCTTACGGACGTCGTATGCCACAGCCACTGCGCTGTGCCGTATCACTGGACAAAGAAACCATATTTCAGATGTCAGTGCCTGATCAAGATGCGAGTTAACAGGACTTTATTACCCATTACTGGTTAGAAGAAGGACACCACAGCCGTATAGTTTACTACAGCTGCTCTCTCACTTCCTGCTGCTCCTGCTACCAATGATGAGTGGTGCCACTAAAGGCGCTATGCTAGGTTCCGTGGATATGTCATCTACCAATTCACTGCCCATAATTCTCAGATGCCCTGGAAAGCGACAGAGTATCACAAACGTACATAAAAATGCAGCCAATGAAGCAGGCGTCTAGAAAACGAGAGTGACAGGAAGTGCAAAATGACAAAACGAGAATGTCTGGACAAGGATGTGGTAGCAAGCAAATCCAGGGAAAAGATAGATGTCACTTATAGGAAAATTTAAAAGACTTTTGGAGAAAAGTGAAGGAGCTGTGTTAATGTGAAGAGCTCAGGTCGAAAATCAGTACCAAGCAAAAAGGGAAAGGTGAATGATGGGAAGAATATATTGATGGGCTACATACGGGAAATGAACGCAATATTTAAAAAAAAACAGAATAGGAAATAGACGAGATGGAATACACGATACAGAGAGAAATACTGAGATGCCTCGGAGAGCCGGCCATGACAGAGCTATCCCACCTGCAGCGCAAAATATAAGAGAGAATAGAAACACCTTCACTCTTTAAGAAGAATGCAATAATTCCAATCCCAAAGAAGGCAGACCTTCTGACTGTCCAAGAACTGTCAGTTAGTAAGTCATTCTTCGAATATACTGACACGAATCAGTCGCAGAGAGTGGAAAACCTGGTTGAAGTCGAATTCGGGGGAAGATCAGTTTCGGTTACAGATAAATGTAGGAACACATGAAGCAATGCTTCAATTCTGCCAGTACTTCGTCTTCTACCTTCCAATCTTCACAGAAGTTCTCCTGCGAATCTTGCAGGACTAGCACTACTGGAAGAAAGGGTATTACGGAGACATGGCTTATCCACAGCCTGGGGTTATTTCCAGAGTGGAATCTTCACTCTGCATCGGAGTGTGCACCTATTTGAAACTTCCTGCAGATTAAAACTGTGTGCCGGACCGAGACTCGAACTCGGGACCCGAATTCGAGTCTCGGTCCGGCACAGAGTTTTAATCTGCCAGGAAGTTTCAAATAGGTGAACACTCCGATGCAGAGTGAAAATTTCATTCTAAAATCAATTCTGTTTCTTTCTTATATAATCCTATGTTCCATTTGTGTACGAACCCAAGTAATTACGGGAAGCCATCAGGGCAACATGAATGAATATATCCGCGAGGATTTCAGATACTAATGGAGTTGCATTTAAATGAGCTAAGGGAGGCTTTACGAAAAGTTAGATAGGCTGCCAGTGAGGTTTAGCACATTGATGTATTTTTAACTTGTGTATCGTCTTACGTTAACGCTGGAAAAACTAGAGCCTCAGAGAGGCACCAGAGAAGCCGAGTGCAAAATCTATATGCACAATGAATTATAATTATTAGCGAAAATGATACGAGTGAAAGTGTACGATGGGCGGAGTAGGAATGGCGGTTACCGCTGAAAAAACTGGTTTTCGGTTATACCGTTTTTTTACGTCTCCAGTTTAACGTGACTGCTAAAATCGTTCAAAATAACCGATTTCTGAGGTAACCGATTATGAGTTTTGTACTGCTATTATTTCCAGTAATAAAAGCAGACCCCGAAAAAAGACTGGAAAATTCTAACGAAGATGGAGTAGTCGATCTCTACCGATATTGGGAGAGCCACTGGCAGAACTCGGTTCACTGTCTCCAGCAAAGATGGCTAAGGTGAAGCAGACAGGCGCGGAGACGGCGCGAGCGAAAGGTCACAATTTGATTATCTTCCCACATCGTCCCTTTTGATTTTTCGTCTTGAAACAACCACAAGGTTAAGGATTCAATTATTATCCCAAGATTTTAAGCGCCAATAAAATTATAACGAAATTATATTAATAGCCTCAGCTGTAAATAATCTATCAACGGGGACAGGTCAAAATGTGTACCCCGACCGGGACTCGAACCCGGGATCTGCTGCTTACATGGCAGACGCTCTATCCATCGGAACCACCGAGGGCACAGAGGATAGCGCGACTGCAGGGACTATCTCGTGCACGCCTCCCGCGAGACCCACATTCTCACCTTGTATGTCCACACACTACATTCGTAGTGTCCCAACCAAACACACTCATTACTCGTGGAAGACATTCTTACCAAGTCCCGTAAGAGGTCGGGGAATATGTGTGCTTCCGCACAGAAGAAGAAGGTCATGGCCGGTATTGCCAGAACTATATAGTTGTATGGATGTGGTGTCTGTTCTTTCGGACATGTCAATCTAACCTGTATTCTGTTCCAAGAAAAGTTATGCACTTTTCTTCTTACATGATATTGCAAGTTTGTAGTGCCTATTAAATCAATTGGAGCATTGTACTTTAATGCTACCGCACTTCATAAAATACTGCATATTATGGACGGTGACATACTTCAATACAACCGATATCCGAAGACGACAGCTAAAAAGTACCGTATAGACCAGGTGAGGGCAAGTCTTGTGCACTGGACACACACGTGTACAGTCTAACAGGCCACACCACATGGCAATAGGTACAGTATTGTCCCAGCAATGCTGTACTGATTCTTCTGTTTCTTGCTAGTTTCTAACTGTCAGCGTTGTTATTAAAATAACATCGATCGCTTTTCCCACTTTCTACAAAAACCCAATACTTCAAAGAAATGACATTTTACAAAGGAACATTACATACTCGTTTTTTTTTAAAAAAAAAGCCTTATTAAGAAACAAAAAGTCTTAGCACTGCTGCTGTGACAAATTGATACGCCATTTTTTTACCTAGTTATTAGTAAAAAAATTAAAATAACATGTTATAGCCGAGACCGAGCAACTACCGAGAAACATCGATGATTCAGAACTAAAATATTCGGTATCAGATTTAGCCGGTCGGTTTTTCACATTTCTAGGAAGGAGTCAAATTATAAACCTAGGTGATGAAAATCATGGGGTGCCTCTTAATATCGTGTCGGACCTTCTTTTGCCCGGCGTAGTGCAGCAGCTGGACGAGGCGTGGATTCAACACGTCACTGGAAGTCCCATGCAGAGATGCTGCACCACGCTGCCATAATTGCGAAAGTGTTGCCAGTGCAGGATTTTGCGCACTACCTGATATCTCGATTATGCCCCATATATGTTCGATGGGACTGACGTCGGGCGATATGGGCTAGAACTGCTCATTCGCTAGAACTGCCCAGAATGCTCTACGAAACAGTCGCGAACAACTGTGCCCCGGTCACACGGGGCATTGTGATCCATAAAAATTCAATCGTTGTTTGCGAACATGGAAGTCCATAAATGCCTGAAAATGGTCTACAAGTAGCCGAACATAAACAGAGGACGCAGCCCATTCCATGTAAACACAGCCTATAACACTGCAATACGTATTTACGTAGCTTGTGCAATCAAATACCAACTTTGGTTTATTACGTACCATACCCCAACAGAACAAATGGTCCTGTATAACACTACTGTCCGTTCCTGCTATACCAAAACCTTAAAGTCGGAGGCAGGTCGTGAAATCAAACTATCTTGTTAAAGCAATTATGGTATAAAGCAACAGAGCAGTGTTACCCTCTGAGAGGAACTTCGTTCATGTTGACCGTGAAGTACCTAACGGAGGTGGCTTATCGGAAGTGAAAGTCAGAATTACGTAAATATTTAAACAGTAACAAACAATATTTTACCTATTTACACTGTTCAAAGAATAAAGAGAACGGTCGCCAGCCTAATTAGGCAAGAGAATGATTGACATTCTTGTTCTAGAAAATAGGTATGAGTAAGTTTAACGGGCAAACACAACCTATACTTTGCCACACGCGAGTGCAATGAACTCTGGCACATGAATACAGTATGTTCATGGTAAGGTTGGATGTGCCAGAGCAGAACAAACTATTTGCGTAAATATAAAAGATAACAATACACACTATTACTTTCAGGGCTTATTCAAACTGAATGGTATTTATAACATTGCTATTAATATTCACTGTAGAATCATAAATTGGACATAGGTTCAGTATTATCTTTCAAACATTTTCCTATCTGACAAAAATTGTAAATGTAGTTTACTGCAAAATTATGAACTGGTCATAGGTTAAGTCTCTCTCAACTAAATACTTTTCTATTTAGAATGAAAGTTAAATGTATTTCACTAACAAATTACTTCTCACTGTCTTTTGAACAAAGGAGTTCCTCTTTTCATAGATAGTTGTCTTTCTATTAATTGTTATTTATCATGAGCATAAAGGATAAACTGTGGATCATATTACATTACTAATATGCACTTTCAATACATAAGAGGAACCCAATACTGTACAGAATTTCGATTGAATAGCAAGAGTAACTAAAACTTTCCATCGTTAAGTAACTTTGTGCATTTGAACTACTTTGAATGGAGGCGGGCCCTTAATCTTGGCCACTGTAACAGAGCAAACTAAACACACTTTCGATACACTAGAGAAAGAAGTACTTAGGAACCATGAACATGTAACTCTCAACAGTTGCAATTCAGAACTTTTACTGCAATGAAACACAAATTTGAGATATTTGTAAGATCCTTTCAACAAACAATATTGATTTTAGCACACTCTAATGCCATATTAATTTTAATATGCCTTCAATAAAGGACACTCGGTAAATACTTTAGCGTGGGAGGCACCCTAAGTGGATATGTGACTGAGGATAAATCACGGTAGGTACAAGAGTTCAGTCAAATTTTTACCTTAAATTTGGGTTCACTATAACATCCTATGAGCTGATCCTTCACTGTACTTTACTATAGTGTTCCATTACAGTGATTGCGCAAAGTGGTGCCGATTGCATGTAGGTTGGTGGATTTGCAGGTAGAATTGCTGGACTCTGTCATTTCCTGATGGCGATGATAGATACCAATTTCAGAATAGTTCCAGCTCTTTATCCATCCATCCGAGGCATTGTAAAGCGTCAGGAAAAGCCCCTCTCGGAACCAGCACAATATACAACTTTTACATGGGCAGTTCACAGTTTGGTAGCTCGTCCCCGACTGACTCTTAGTTCCACCTTTTCTACCTAGGCCAACCACAATTTGCGCGTGCTACACAGTTCCGTTCCCGAGGGGAACCACAACACCTTTTACATACAAAATAACTAAGAACCCTAAGTGAGGATGGGCAATTACATAACAACAGCCAAACGTATTAATTAAAACAGAACATTTGCACATATTGGTATTTCTACAAAAAATTATTTAAACAAAATTATTCAATCTCAAAGATAACCAAAGAGATTACAATAGGAAGACAAAAGATCATTACAGAGATTATACTTATTACAGTATCAAATTAATTGTACACTAATTACAGAAGTTCAACGATGGGGTGTTGAACAAAATAGAAAGCTAAATGAATCAACAAAAGGTAGGTAATGTCTAAGCTATGGTGTTACAAGTCCACACCGTTATGGAGACGCCATCAGTTTGTACAGTGCCTTGATGACAACTTGGGTCCATGGCTTCGTGGCGTATGCGTCACACACCGACCCTGCCAACAGCTCTTACCAACTGAAATCGGGACTCAAATGACTATGCCACGGTTTTTCAGTAGTCTAGGGTGCAACCGCTATGGTCAAGAGCCCAGGATAGGTGCTGCAGGCAATGTCGTACTCTTAGCACTCGCGTCGGTCGTATGCCTCCATAGCCCATTAACGGCAAATTTCGCCGCACTGTCCTAACGGATACATTCGTTGTCCGTCCTACACTGATTTCTACGATAATTTTACCCATTGTTCCTTGTCTATTAGCACTAACAACTCCACGCAAACGACGGTGCTCTTGGTCGTTGAGTGAAGCCCGTCGGTCACTGCTTTGTCCGTGGTGAGAGATAACGCAAAAAATTTGGTATTCTAGGCATACCCTTAACACTGAGGATCTCGGAAAATTGAATTCTGTAACGATTTCCGAAATGGATGTCCATGTATCTAGCTCCAGCCACCATTCCACGTTCAAAGTCTGTATTAATTCCGTTGTGCGTTCATGGTCACGTCGAAAACCTCTTCACATGAATCACCTATATACAAATGACAGCTCCGGTAATGCAATGACCTTTCATGGCATGTACGCGATACTATCGCCTGTAAATGTGCATATTGCTATCGAATAACTTCTATCACCTCAGTGCATAGCCCGACACATCTGGCTAGCCCACGGTTTTCCAGTCGTCTAGGGTCCAGCCGATATGGTCACTAGCATAGGAGAGGTACTGCAGGCGATGTCGTGCTGTTAGCAAAGGCACTCGCGTCGGTCGTCTGCTGCTGTAGCCCATTAACGCCAAATTTCGCCGCACTGTCCCAGCGGATACTTTCGTCGTACTCCCACATTGATTTCTGCGGTTATTTCGTGCAGTATCGCTTGTCTGTTTGCTTTGACAGCTCTACGCAAACGTCGTTGTTCTTGGTCATCAACCGGAGGCCGTCAGCCACTGCGATGTTCGTGGTTAGAGGTAATACCTGGCACACACTTGACACTGTGGATCTAGGAATACTGAATACTCATACGATTTCCGAAATGGAATGTCCTATGCCTCTAGCTCCAACCACCATTCCGCGTTCAAAGTCTATTAATTCCCGTCGTGCGGCCACAATCACGTCGAAATCGTTTTTACCTGAGTCAGATAAGTATAAATGACAGTTCCACCACTGTCCTTTTATACCTTCTGTACGCGATACTACGGCAATCTTCATATGTGCACATCGCTTATCCCATGACTTTTGACATCTCTTTTGTGTGCAAAAGGGGTGAGGCAGGGGGGGGGGGGGCAGGAGGGGGAGGGAGAGCGCCATTATACTGTTTGCCGATGATGCTGTAGTCTACAGGAAAGTAGTATCACACGAAAGTTGTGAACAAATCAGTGAGGATTTGCAGAAAATAAATGTGTTTTATAATGACTGGCAGTTATCTCTCAACATTAGTGTGTCCTACTGCGCATAACAAGGCGAAAATCCCCATTAATGCACGAGTACAAAATAAATGCCCAGTCTTTGGAAGCGGTAACATCCGTCAAGTATCTGGGCGTGACTATTCGAAAGGATCTCAAATGGAACGATCAGATTACACAAGTAAAAGGTAAGGCGAACTCTAGATTGTGGTTTATTGGTAGAATCCTAAAGCGATGAAGTCCTTCAACAAAGGAAATTGCTTACAATACGTTAGTTCGTCCAGTATTAGAGTACTGTTTATCTGTATGGGATCTTTACCAGTTGGGTCTGGTTCAACAGATTGAGAAGGTCCAAAGAAGAGCGGCAAGATTCGTGACTGGTACATTTAGCCACCGCGAGAGCGTTACAAATCTCATAGAAAGTTTGAAGTGGGGCACACTTGCAGATAGACGGCGCGCTAAACAGAAGGGGCTGCTCACTAAATTCCGAAATTCGATCTTCGCCGAGGATGTAGAGCATATATTATTACCACCAATTTTCAAATCGCGCAATGATCACCATTCAAAGATAATGGAAATTACAGCTCGTCCTGAGGCGATCAGACAGTCGTTTTTTCCTCGCGCGATTCGCGAGTGGAACAGAGAGGGGGGGAATATGATTTGGTGCGAATTGTGCCCTCCGCCACATACTGCTTGGTGGCTAGTGGAGTATATACGCAGATGTAGATGTAGAAATGATATGGTGCTTGTTCGGATAAATGGAGGGAGGGGCACCAGACGAAATGCCACTTGTGTAGAAAAATGTGCTATCCCCAATAGCAGAATACTGCTCCCACAGGCCTGTGTCCTTGGGTGGGTGTTTGCTTCGAGCAGTCGTTCGCCGGAATGATGGCGTATTTGAAGACAACCATCGACCTGGTGAAACAACAAACTTGGTACATACGGCCAGGTAACGCCATTTTCATTGATCCGTCGTCCAATCTGAATGATCCCGTGTCCACTGCTATCGCTGTCGGCGATGTCTTTTGGTCAGCGTGAGAGCAGCATATTCAACTTTGTAAGTCGACAGGTGTGCTACCGTCATCAGATCTGTCACAGATCACTGCGTATCCTGCTTTACAGAGCAGCCGAGCCTAGGATATCCACATTGTATGATGCAATTCCTACTCGTGATTTCACCGCCATTCAACCACTTTCCGTAGATAATCACGAGAACAATACGGGAACAGCCGACCAGCTTCGTCGTTTCCGAAATGTTTGTCCCCAGGCGCAGGATCTTAAAAGTCTGCCCTTTGCGTAAGTCGGTTATGTCAATCGATATCCCCATTTGAAGACCCGTATCGCCGCTAGAGTGAATGATCATTCTTATCTGCTCTGCGTATATAGTATCCCTACTGCATCATGTGTTCGCGACGTCACCAGGTGGCGATAAGTCTCATCTCCCATGGAGAGCAGTGTTCGTAATGTCTTGGCTTATCACTGCAATCTCATCTGTGGTTCCATACAGCGGCGATTCAATTTTTCTTTGAGCATCGGAATGGAAAAAAAAATGTAATGTACTGATAACTCTTCTGAATAACTACTACACAGACATGAGATCGAAACTGCTCTTAAAACTTCACTCGTGTGAATCGCACTAAGAATTCATCTAAGAAAATGTTTTCATTAACTACAATTTTCAACAGAAGGAACGGAATTATGAATGAAACACACCCAACACTGGTGTAGTATTAATTGTAGAATATTACACCAGTGTTATATGTATTTCATTCATAATGTATGAAATATTCTACCAAGAACCGACGGAACAGTCGGTGTATGCGAAGAAAGGGAAGTGAAGTCCAGTTACCCAAGCTGGCTTACTGGCTGCTGATACACCATAGGAGCGTTCCTCACAGTGCAAAAGACGGCAGATAATCGCGTGCATCAGGTGTAATCTTGTAATTAAGCTTTTATCATCTATACTTACACATATGTGTCACATAAAATGCTTTTCTAGTGGAAAACAATGTTACGTTCAACATTACTAAAGTATTTCTGCTTTCAGCTACTGACATTCTTCCAAAAGGAAAACACTGGTTTTGTAGCCAAAAAGACATTTTATTTTGCACAGCGAAATATACGTTACACTTCATCTTGCTGACACTTAAAGCTGTGTGTCGGATTGGGGTTTGAACTGTTGCGTATCGCAGGCAATACTATCCGGTACTACATTAAGACCCTACTCGAGTTTTACTCTGCTATTAAGATTCTCTATCTCCAGGTAGGTATCCTATCGACGCTGAT
Source organism: Schistocerca cancellata (assembly GCF_023864275.1). Lineage (NCBI taxonomy): Eukaryota > Metazoa > Arthropoda > Insecta > Orthoptera > Acrididae > Schistocerca > Schistocerca cancellata. Next base: position 404,911,537 of record NC_064631.1, read on the forward strand.
AGTGTACGGGTCCGGCCACTCTTTTAATGTCACGACGTTTAATTTCTTTTCGATCGCTTCTATTACGCATTGCACAACAAAGTCCATCAAAGAAACTAATAATCACTCACTTGAAACAGCCAGTTCTAGAATGGGGCGTTCTAGAATGTGTAATCCTGGTACCAAGAGGTCATGTGACTCGTCGCCGCTGACGCACGTCGTGGCAGTGAAGTGGTGCGTATGCAAGAAGTCCCAGAAATACTGCGACATTCGAGGAATTGTAGAGAGTGTCTTGCGGAACAAATCGAGGATAGGCACCCGTGTCCGGAAACATCGAATGGCGCTACAGAATGTCGAAGCCACACGCGCCGACGGCTGATGCTAGGCCAACCTTTTGGCAGCAAACATGGCTCTGTACGCTGACTGACCCTAGGCGGAGCGTCTCGCAATGTTGTTCATTACTCAGTGATCGTGACTGACTGGCACGATCTTCAGCGGAGAAGATGGAGCTGGTTGCTGTGTAGAAAGGCCTTTACTCTTGTAAGGTGGCTATAATTTCGCACCTTTCAAGCACTCATCCACATACCTTGCCGTGATCTACAAACACAATTAGGTATCATGTGATAGGTTGTACATCGCATATATGAATATATAAAGGAGACTGACATTGTCACGTACGCCTTGTAAATAATTGTTAACGCTTATTGCATGAAAGGTGACGGAGTGTCTTTCTTATCAAAACGGCGTAATGAATGATTGCCTATACTAGTAGAGGTTGGAACGCCAGTGGAGATGAAACGGCAGCCAGCTCTGGGTGGAAGGCCCGCACAGGTGTTGGTCCTGCTTAAAAACGGGAAGTACCTCGACGGACGTCGTGGCACCTGAACTCTGGAGCACAATAGGGTGACGGCCGGCCGCTATCGTAGTAGGGTCGGAAGGATAACCGGATAATTCTTCTGAACTCTGCAAGTCTTGGACGCAGCTGAGAGGAACGAAGAAGCGGCACCTCGGAAACCGCGCAGGCTGGGTTATTTACAAGGATTTTTACTCCGAAGCGTACCATTGTACGAGTATAGGTTTTTCCTCGCAAAATTTCCGCGCTGGACGACAAAAGACAAAAATATGGTTGGTCGGCGTTCGGAAGAATCTGTAGAGAGGGAGAATATTCCATGGTTTCGGGAATATGATTCGTTTTCGGAATTACGATGGTGGTGTGCCAAGCCTTGCTGGGAAGCCAGAACTGGAGAGACGAAGTCTTCCGTTGTGAGCGCCCGTGTGTGACGGTCGCTCGATGTCAGCTTTGTTGGTACAGACGGACTTCCTGTCTTTGCTCTCAGGAGAGTTTAGAAAAAAATGGCTCTGAGCACTATGGGACTTAACTTCTCAGGTCATCAGTACCCTAGAACTTAGAACTACTTAAACCTAACTAACCTAAGGACGTCATACACATCCATGCCCGAGGCAGGATTCGAAACTGCGACCGTAGCGGTCGCGCGGTTCCAGACTGTAGCCCCTAGAACCTCTCTGCCACAGGAAAGTTTATGATTAGGACAGTTAGGCACTGTACTGTTGCGAACGTATACGATCCTGGACTTCAGCTTCGGGTTGGAAGTAGTCGTTGAGTACGCAGCATTCAGTAATTGAGGGCACTTCCTCTGCCTATACTTACGTTGAGGCGTTATCTGAACTCCGTCCTTGTGGCTGGGAGTTCGCGTTTCTCGTCTGTAGAACACAGAGAGGAGAAGACAGTATTAGAGTATATTAGTCAGAGGACCGCCTTATGCCGTCGTTTATTTGTAGCTGGAGTTCTAGCATCGTCGCAGACGAGTACGAGAACCATCACTTCGACACACCGGGCGCAGTACATACGGTGATATCGCACACTGTTTCGGCTTATTAGAGCTATAAAGCTAAACAGTTGTGATCACGTTAGTTTATTTCCACCGAGGTTCCACATCACTATACATAATCTTTGAAAGTAGTGTCTTTTAGTGTTTCGTACATAGATGATGTCAGTCATTTCGCATTATTGATATTAGGTCGCACAGTTGTTGGCATAAAATTAGCGCAGTAGCATGGGTCGTCGCGAGAGACGTAACAGAATGGCGGAAACGAGCTATTGTGTTTCGACATGCCCATGACCGCACCACAAATGAAGTTGCCCGATTTGTTGGTGTCCAACGTGTCGACAAGGAATGGTGTAACTATTACAGCCAAGTAACACCGGTGTAAGAACAGCGGTTGTAAAAAGATCGTAACGGCCAGGAACCGGAGACGAATATCACGCGTTGTCAGTGACAGTCGGTTTCGAACCCGACATGAAATGTTACTGCCAATGAATGCAAGACCAACTCAACCAGTTTCTGAGCGAACATTGCGAAGGGAACTGCATGTGGTGGACATTTGGAGTCGGCTCTCTCGCAAAGGCCACTGATCACTTCGGTACATAAAGCTGCACGTCTTCAGTGCGCCAAAAAACGCAGAACCTTGACAGTAGCTGGGTGAAGGCGTTCAGTGTGGTCCGACGAGTCACGATTTTCCCTCTTTTCAAATGATGCAGGGCGTCAAGTTCAGCGACGGGCCAATGAGGATTTATCTCTTTGTTTGTAGAGGGTGTATTGCAGGTTGTCGTTGTTGCTCTGACGTTTTGGGGGCATTTTCGTTACAAGACTTATTCAAGTTACCGCGAGAACGAACCATTATGTTTATTTCAACATTATCGGTGATCAGACGTTGCCCTTTCTTCTGCAACTTCATGATAGGTATACCGTAGACACTCCTCTCTTCCAAGACGACAACAGCCGTGTTCGCATGACTGCCAACCATACGCTCCTGTTTCGACACTCAGGCACACAACGGGACTTCGACTGGCCCGCTAAAGCACCCGATCTTAATCGCACAGAAAATGTATGGGATTATTTGGAACAACAGGTGAAACGTAAAATAGGAAGCGAGACACTAAAAGTAGTAGATGAGATTTCCTATTTTAGAAAGTAAAATAACTAATGGTGGCAGAAGTGGAGATGGTATAAAATGTAGACTGGCAATGGCGAGAAAAGCCTTTCTGAGGAAGAGAAATTTTTCTAGCATCAAACATAGATTTAAGTGCCAGGACTTTTTTTCTGAAGGTATTTGAAGGGTAGCCATGCATGGAAGTGAAAGAAGGACTATAAACAGTTTAGGAAAGATGACAATAGAATATTTTGACATGTGGTAACACAGGAGAATGGTAAAGACTAGATGGCCAGATCAAGCAACTAATGAGGATGTACTGAATAGAGCTGCAAAGAAAAGAAATTTGTTGCAGAGCTTGACTAACAGAAGTAATCCGTCGATGGGACACGTTCTGAGGCATAAAGGGACCAACAATTTAGTATTGAAGGGAAGTGTGGAGGTAAAAATTGCAAGTATGAATAGAGTTAGTAGGTTCAAAAGTACGAATGTCGCAGTAGCTGCATCATACCAGTCGTCCGAATGAAGACCACAATAACAACAAAAAAACGGGATCGGATTATTAAAGAACTCCTTTGTCTGGATTTTGAATACCTCAGGTAACTGTAATCGCGTGATGTCTCTGGGGGTGTCCAATCGTTTGGCACTCAACTTCCATTTTACTTAAAGAATGAAAACAATACTAAATTAAACTCTCACTTAATTTCCTATGAACTGCCATGACAATACTGTCTACCCTGTACAAGTAAAGCAGAGACTTTCTTTGGCAAGTAATGTTTAATTTCGTTACATATGGCACTTGCGATAAGGGCTCCCACTGGTATAAGTACAGTGACTTAAGAACTTATATTGAACATGGCAGACCGCTTCATAAATGTATATGAAGATGCAGTTAATTTATACCCCAAATGTTCAAGATGTATCAAAAAGAATCATGCAATATTTAAAAAATCACAACTGTTATGTTATTTGAGATACCTGTGTGAACAACGTGTAAGGTTTCGCACCTTACAAGAACTCAGCCACATACTTTGCCGAGATCTACAAACACAATTAGCTATCATGTGCTAGGTTGTACATCGTATATATGAATATATAAAGGAGACTGACATTGTCACGTACGTCTTGTAAATAATTGTTAACGCTTATTACATGAAAGGTGACGGAGTGTCTTTATTATCAGAACGGCGTAATGAATGATTGGCTATACTAGTAGAGGTTGGAACGCCAGTGGATATGAAACGGCAGGCAGAACCCAAGCTCTGGGTGGAAGGCCCGCACAGGTCTTGGTCCTGCTTAAACACAGGAAGTAGCTAGACAGACGTGGTGGCACCTCAGCTCTGGAGCACAATAGGGTGACGGCTGGCCGCTGTTGTAGTAGGGTCAGAAGGATAACCGGATAATTCTTCTGAACTCTGCAAATCTTGGACGCAGCTGAGAGGAACGAAGAAGCGGCACCTCGGAAACCGCGCAGGCTGGGTTATTTACAAGGATTTTTACTCCGAAGCGTACCATTGTACGAGTATAGGTTTTTCCTCGCAAAATTTCGGCGCTGGACGACAAAAGACAAAAATATGGTTGGTCGGCGTTCGAAAGAATCTGTAGAGAGGGAGAATATTCCATGGTTTCGGGAATATGATTCGTTTTCGGAATTACGATAATGGTGTGCCAAGCCTTGCTGGGAAGCCAGAACTGGAGAGACGAAGTCTTCCGTTTTGAGCGCCCGTGTGTGACGGTCGCTCGATGTCAGCTTTGTTGGTTCAGACGGACTTCCTGTCTTTGCTCTCAGGAGAGTTTAGAAAAAAATGGCTCTGAGCACTATGGGACTTAACTTCTCAGGTCATCAGTCCCCTAGAACTTAGAACTACTTAAACCTAACTAACCTCAGGACGTCATACACATCCATGCCCGAGGCAGGATTCGAAACTGCGACCGTAGCGGTCGCGCGGTTCCAGACTGTAGCACCTAGAACCTCTCTGCCACAGAAGAGTTTATAGTTAGAACAGTTAGGCACTGTACTGTTGCGAACGTATACGATCCTGGACTTCACCTTCGGGTTGGAAGTCGTCGTTGAGTACGCAGCACAGATAGTCCTTTGTTGCTCTTTATGGTCTTCTTTTTGGCGACGAGGGACCTTATGGGCACACTCCTTTGAGAATTCCAACAGCTCGACGAGTGTGTCACCACAACCAATAGAGTGAGGTGTTTCACTGTGACCTACCCATCATCTCGAATGGGAGTGACCGCACGTTCCAGCATTGCAGGACTCCAGATGTACGCGACCGGCTGGCATGTGGGAGTTTGGACAGTTTTGCGTGAACTTGTTGCAATGATGACAGATACCTCGCCCAACGACTCACCGGGCTGTTGTTCACATTGTGCAAGCACCTAAGAATGTACGCGATGCTCTTGTTTCCCACTGAAAGAAACTTAATGACAACTCTGTGCTTGGTGCACTTTTCCGTCACAGACCCGTTTTGAAAGCACTTATAGCTCCGCCACCTATCGGGACTGATGGTACTGTAGAGGCTGCAGCAGGAATATTCCACGATGTTCCACAAATTGCGAATTTTCGAACGAAACTGTCCAAGGAAAAAAAACTGTTTTGCATTAGTTATAGAACGCCCATCTATAACCCGTCATCTTCAGATACCTGAATCCAAGATGAAGCTGAAGATGGTGGATTCTATCATCGAAACCAGTTGCACTTAAATAAAACTAATACACGCAGCTGATGGTGTTATTGTTGCTACACATTAATGAGTGTTCAAATGGTTCAAATGGCTCTGAGCACTATGGGACTTAACATCTGAGGTCATCAGTCCCCTAGAACGTAGAACTACTTAAACCTAACCAACCTAAGGACGTCATATACATCCATGCCCGAGGCAGGATTCGAAACTGCGACCGTAGCGGTCGCGCGGTTCCAGACTGTAGCGCCTAGAACCTCTCTGCCGCAGGAGAGTTTATAGTTAGAACAGTAAGGCACTGTACTGTTGCGAACGTATACGATCCTGGACTTCAGCTTCGGGTTGGAAGTCGTCGTTGAGTACGCAGCGTTCAGTAATTGAGGGCACTTCCTCTGCCTATACTTACGTTGAGGCGTTATCTGAACTCCGTCCTTGTGGCTGGGAGTTCGCGTTTCTCGTCTGTAGAACACAGAGAGGAGAAGACAGTTTTAGAGTATATTAGTCAGAGAACCGCCTTCTGCCGTCCTAGTGTTTGAAAGAGTTTATTTGTGGCTGGAGTTCTACCATCGTCGCAGGCGAGTACGAGAACCATCACTTCGACGCACCGGACGCAGTACATGCGGTGATATCGCACACTGCTTCGACTTATTAGGGCTGTAAAGCTAAACAGCTGTGATCACGTTAGTTTATTTCCACTGAGGTTCCACACCACCGTAGATCATCTTTGAAAGTAGTGTCTCCTAGTGTTTGTTATGTAGATGATGTCATTCATTTCGCGTTATTGATATTACACCGCGCAGTCATAATAAGAGACAGAGTTGGGCAATTCATTAGTAATTTTACTTAGGAAATGTAAACTTTGTAATCTAAAGTTTTTTTTAAATCTACTATAAATATATAAGCAGGAACAACGCTTATCATTTAGTAGGATTAGTTCCCTTTATTATTCATTTATGATTAGATTGTAATTTATAGAATTAAGGGATCCTAAGATCTGCTTCAGAGGCTAGTCAGACAGAGCCAAATCTTCGTTTAGCGTTTATTATTTTCCGTTGCGCTCATTCATTTTACACCCGCCTTGAGTAGCATCATTGAAACGTACTGTTGGAAAGATCAAACACTCGAGTTTTACACGGTTCCCAATAGGTAGCAGCAGTTTGTGCCCACTTCAGTTCTAGTAAAAATGGTGTCGGAACAACAGAAAGTGTTTTGTGTTCTATGATTTGCACAGTGCGGGTCAGTAATAACTGTTCAAAGTGATTTTCGTACTAGCTATGGTGTGGATCCTCCTGCAGCACAGAGCATTAGACGATGGCATCAACAATTGCGAGAAACAGGTTGCTTGTGTAAAAGCAAGTCGCCGGGCCGTCCCCGAGTGTCTGACACAGACGTCGAACGCATCCGTCATAGTTTCACAAGGAGCCAGCAGAAATCCGTTCCTTTCCCACAGCTGTAGACTGATTCGAACGCTTTTATTTACCAACAGGATGAGGCACCGCCACACTGGCATCTGGAAGTGCGGGAATTTTTAAAACGAAGGATTACTGCACGATGGATCGGTTGCAGGTCACCGGATCTGACTGCATGTGATTATTTCTTGTGGGGATTTATAAAAGACTCTTGTTTATGTGCCTCCGTTACCAACAACAATGAGTGAACTGCGACGTTGTATAACAGGAACTTTGGAAACTGTAACTCAAGACATGCTCGCTGCAGTGTGGGAAAAATTTGAATACCGCATCGACATATGTCATGCATCTCAAGGGGGGGGGGGGGGGGCATATTAAACACCTATTAAAAGGAATGAAAAAAAAACTTTTTTAGTTTCCCGTTCATCAAAAACAAAATTCTTTGTATATATTTATTAGTTTCAGAAATACAGACGTGCGAAATCGGGTGATTCTTTTTGATACACCCTTTATATTGATGGCCAATGTCATTTACATTCAACGCCGAACAATTTGTCTACCGACAGTCGTTGGGTACGATAGCTACAACGTTTGTCTCCCGACAGGAAACAAAGCTACCCTTAGAAAGATTTAAACTGATGATCCTGTGGTGTTTATAGCCTTCAGTGATTCCGAAAAAAAAGTATTAGAAACAGCTACGAGAGGCGATGTCGTGATGGGATGCCGACCGAAGTCTATAAATGTGCAGCCAGCGTTAGTTTTGTGTCACCGAGAAACGAACAAATAGTTTCGTCAGCTGACAAAATACGTGCGCCGTGGCCAGGCATGCGGGTGGCAGACGAGTCTCCCGTCCAGAGGCGGGGCGACGTCCGATGGCGGTCGTAACACCACATTTCCGACCGGCGGCGGTCGAGGCGTCAGCGGAACGGAATGTCCAATTCCACGGCGCGCTGCTGCTCGGCACGAAAATAGGTGGTGAGTGATGGCGCGCGCGTCGCACGAGCGCCTAGCGCGCATAGCATTGCGCAATACAAACGAGATACTTAGCGCGCGCGACAGAGTAGATTAACATTTGGGTAAGCGGTGCCGGGCTGGCCGTTAATCATGGCGCGCCAGACGCCGTGCTGCCACCTAGCGTTCCGCCTCGGCGCAAGCTTCCTGCCGAGTGCCGACAGAGGGCTCCTCGGTCTCCGAGCCGTGACAGAACATGGCAGGAGAGCGGAATGTGTAGCGCTACTAACCAGACAGTTACATATCGGCGGAAGATCAAAAGAAGAGGTAATAACTTTAGAAACGCGGAGAATGGGGTTCCCTGCGGTATTTAGGGGAAACAGATTTCGAGCTAAAGCTCGTTAAAGGGACGCTAGAACAGATGTTTCTGCCTTTGTGTGTCTGAAGACCGTTCACCTTGTAGAAAGCCCTGAATTAGGCTCTAGGGTGCTTATTCTACAGTCAACCGCTCCGGTTTGATTACTTTATCCATTGACATGACCCAAGGATCAGGACTTCCACAATATTAGACCTTCGATTACAATTCACATCGATGAATGAATTCCCACCATGTTTTACTGCAGCTCTTATATTGAGACCATGGCTGCACATCTCATGCAAGAAAGTAACTACAAGAAGTTAAATTTAGAAGTAACATCCCAGACAAAAATTAAGAGCCAAATATAGCTACAATGAGACTTCCTTTAGTCTTTCCTTAGCAATTCAAAAATTTTTAAGATAATATTCTGCCACATACTTTGTGAAACTGTCGAAATATGTAATGAACATATACATGTTATTTTTGGAGGATAGTGAATATTTTAGGAGATAGTAACACAGACTAACTCGAATTAAACATTCCATGTAATGTGTGCACTGTTTTTGTTGGTTAGAGCGATGCAGTTGGATACAGAGGTAAGTTTTCATTTCGCATGTTGGTAATCCAGCTGCTGTGGGTTTATTTATCGGTTGTGTTTTTAATGGAAATCCTTCTACTGCTTGTTCAGGATATGATTAACGGCTTCCTTTCCTCAGAGTACCAGATTCAAGGGCTTTTCGTGTGGTGTTTCATTAAATTTTGTTTTTCACAGTATAGTTAACTTATTGCTGATGTTAGTGGGTTAAATAATTCACGTAGAAATATCCACAATTATTTACGATATCTGGGTGTCAAATTTCAAACCCACTAGCACCTATTTGTTTTAAGATTGACATAACTTAGTTCAAAGGCCTCACTTCCCTCTTTGAAGAAAACTTAATATTTCAAAAGTTATTTATATTAAATAAAATGTTCGAATCTTAAAATATAATTATTTCCAAAACCCCTTGTTAAAATTTCGTAGCTTCACTTTTTGTTTTTTCAGAAATGTATACTTTAACTGAAACAACATTTTAGTGTATGGAATTTGCAAAATATAAAATTTTAGTTTTTTGAACATTCTTTGCGGACTTTGGAAATTTCAATGGATATTAAAATTTCTGTATCATAAAATAGTATATATAATTTTGCCAGTTTACAGTTCTACATCTAACAGCTAATTAAGATAAATTTCTCTGCCTAAATTGTTTTGTACGTTTTACATTTGCTGTCTTTAATGTTAATATCTAAAATTTAGTAGCCATGTAGTTTACCATTTTGTAATTTCTGTAATACGCGCATATATAAACAGAAATCGCACACAGAGCAGTAGTCAGTCAGGGCCCAGCAAACTTGTATGTCACTTGTAAGTCAGTGACTAGTCATCAACGAGTGCGTATCTTATGTTCAGCGTTTGGTTTTTATTTTGCAATTTGCAGTCAACTGTCCGTCACTCACTGCGCAGATATTTGCGTTCATCAGTCACCGCTATTTAGAAATTGTATGAACACTGTGAAAGCAATCACAACCTGCGAAGTTTATTGATCTGTACAAGTCAGTCACTGTTAGTAACGGTGTTATTTACACAAATAGTTCGAGCCGTCAGTTTCATCTTCAAGCAATTGTTCATGTTAAAAATTGCATATGTTGTTGTTTACATTAGCTGTCGGCTTTTATTTCCTCTTTCTAGAGATAGTTCCTTGGAGTGGTGGTGCTCTGCAACAGACTGATCTGTAGCCTTTCCCGAGGTCTAGGTTATGTTGGAAAGTGAAAATTTTGTTGTGAAGGTGAAGCCAACGAACGTGATACTGAAAAGCCTAGTTGTAGCTGATTTGTAGCTTAGCCCGTTTGAAAAAATGCCAAACAACATCAGGTTACAGTCGCCATATTGTTTACGCATTTGTTGCATGTTTGTTATGTCACCGGTCAAAGCCAACGACTCGCATCAAACATTCCTCTGTATCCCAAATTTTTAAGGTAAAACTGTTTTAGTTTTAGGTTATTTATGTCGAACTCCTGCGTCTCTGTGAAGTGCTGTTGACTGCTAGGGTTCACGAAATAGTAAAAAAATACATAAAACACTGTTTTGACATTCACCATCAAGTCAGATTAGTGTGACCACCTGTCAAAAGCCTGAATAATGTAACGCCCCAAGGACAGAAAACCCCAATTAACAAACTTTGTGAAAACTTAAACTAGGGAAGTGAGTCATCTTGACTGCGACAAAAACTATTGGTGAAAAAAAAATTAATTACACTGATAATGTTTTGATTAACAACTATAACACTTAAATACTGAGAGTAACATACAAAAGAGGAGATAAAAGGAAAGGGTTGTGTTGTATTATCTTTTAAGCATCTATAGAATAAATTTAAATTCATATGAACGAAGGTTAAACCCAAGGAGGTAATTCAGTCAAAGATAACATTTACCATGGAAGAGAGTTGTTGCCGCATCGAAAAGGAAATTCAATGAGCCTACAATGCAACTCGGATATGGAAATGTTTAGTTAGTTGCTCTTAAATCGCTCTAGAGTACTATTACATTGTTTCAGTTGTGAAAGTTCGATAGTTCGTGAGAGAGAGACTAAAGCCATACCCATGTCATTCGACTGAATCAAGTAATCTTTACCGTTATCAACGCGACGGTGACTTAATTTAGTGATACTGATTTACTGGACTTAACCTTCGGAATGAAGAAGAGTTGCGAACTTGATAGTAATGGATCAGTGACAAGAAAACTATTCGTAGTCTTGAGTAGGAAACAATAATACAGTCATGAAGAACAACCAATAAACCGTTCAATCAAAAGTTGTTGTCAACGTCACGATTACTGGACTGATGAGAAGTTAATCTTGAATGACATATCGGTGTGTGTGCGTGATACGGACCAATAATTAATTACAAGAAGATTAATAAACTATTAATCAAGAGATAAATCAGATGTGTCGCCTACATGATTCAAGGAATAATATTACGTATGTTCATGCTAGTGATTGAGTGTTTTAAACATTTTAAGTGACTGTGCGAAGACAGGAATAACAGTCAGTGAAAGGTGAATAATATAAAATCGGCATTACGGCGTGTTACAAGGACGTTACTTCAACATAGGTGATCTCTGGAGTTACGTTGGACCGTTGTTAATAATTTGACGTAGCAACGGCATAGCAAAGGAATTACAAACAACAATTATTAATCCTCGCTAAGGATGATGTGAAAAACGACCGTAATGATAGGATTAAGAACCAAGACTTCACTGCTCAACGAAACTAACCGGGCATAAGATAAAAGATAAACAATTGATCTGTTAACACAAACTGATAAGACTGTTACGGACGAATAATAAAGTATTTCTTAACTACGTGAGGAGCTGTGTTTTACGAGAGTTACAGGTGCTTTACCACGTCATACTGACGGGGACGAACATCATTACGAGTCGAAACTCCGGCGTCATTGTGAAGTGCTGTTGACTGCTTGGGCAAATGGTTCAAGTGGTTCTGAGCACTATGGGACTTAACTGCTGTGGTCATCAGTCCCCTAGAACTTAGAACTACTTAAACCTAACTAACCTAAGGACATCACACACAGCCATGCCCGAGGCAGGATTCGAACCTGCGACCGTAGCGGTCGCGCGGTTCCAGACTGTAGCGCCTAGAACCGCTCAGCCACACCGGCCGGCCTGCTTGGGCTCACGAAATAGTAAAAGAAATATATAAAACACTGTTTTGACATTCACTATCAATTCACATTAATGTGACCACCTGTCAAAAGCCTGAATAACCAGCTTTGCAGCGTGCGCTATATTTCTCGACTGGGGAACAGATTCTCACTTCGGTTTAAATCCGGGGAATTTGGTGGCCGAGGGAGTACGATAAACTCACCCTGATGCTCTGTCCGCCCTGATAACTGAGTGGTCAGCGTGACGGATTGCCGTCCCATGGGCCCGGGTTCGATTCCCGGCTGGGTCGGAGATTTTCTCCGCTCAGGGACTGGGTGTTGTGTTATCTTCACCATCATTTCATCCCCATCCGGCGCGCAGTTCGCCCGATGTGGCGTCGAATGTAATAAGACCGGCACCAAGGCGGCCAAACGCTGATTTCCATTTACCCTGATGCTCTGCGAATAACTCACGAACGCTACGAGCTGTGACAGGTTGCATTGTCTTGGTGGTAGGTGTCATCGTGCCGAGGAAAAATAAACAGCATATAGTGGTGGACACGGTACCCAAGGATAGATAAATACTTGCGTTGATCCACTTTGCCTCCGACAATGACGAGATCACCGAGGGAATGCCACGAAAACACTCCACAAATCATAACGCTCTCTCCTCCGGCCTGGACCCTCTGCTTACAGATGTTTCACGCCGTGCACGATGACGGCCATCTGTCTGATGGAGAATAAAACGTGATTCATCTGAAAAGGTCATCTGCCGTCTCTCAGTGGTGTCCAGTCGCGGTGCTGGCGTGCAAAGTCCAGCCTTCGTCGCTGATGAACAGCAGTCAAGTCAGCATGGGTGCATGAACCAGGCACTTGCTGCGGGGACCCGTAAACAGCAACGTTTCTGAAGGGTCTTCGAGAAGACGTTGATAGCCCATTGGGCGGTCAGTTGCTCAAGATTCAAATGGTTCAGATGGCTCTGAGCACTATGGGACTAAACATCTAAGATCATCAGTCCCCTAGACTTGGAACTACTTGAACCTATCTAACCTAAGGACATCACACACATCCATGCCCGAGGCAGGATTCTAACCTGCGACCTAGCAGCAGCGCGGTTCCGGACTGAAGCGCTCAGCCAGTTGCTCAAGAGTTGCACATCTGTTCTCCCATACACGTCTCCGTAGCCGTCATTGACACCTGTCATCTATGACCCATGGTACACCACAGCTGCTTCAGCTTCGGTTCTCGATAGCACCATTTTGCCATGCACGAAGTACTTCAAACGTGGCGACATTCGAACAGTTTACAAACTTAGCCGTTTCAGAAACGCTTACACCCTTGACCCAAAACTCAGTGATCAGGTACACTTGGACATCAGGTAAATAGCTCCGTTTCCGCATTACAACAACGATTGCACTGCTTACCGCTCCCCCCCCCCCCTCCCAATGACGCTTTTTATGTACCTTTCACTGCTAGTGCTGCCACCTGCCGTCTGTGAGTGGTTATGAACATACTGTATTGCATCACACAATCACGCACAGACACACACACTCATCGAATAATTTTTGCCCCATGCAAATCTACATCAAAGACGGTGATATCACAGATAAAAACAATTCCGAAGAAGTTTTGTCTCAGAGATGTTAGGATATTTACAATGACGTGACAGCAGAAAATTTACATTGTATACGTGCAACATAATGAGGCGAGAATGTCGACGTTAAGAAACCTAAAACTAAAATAGTTCTAGCTTAGATATTTGTTTACAATGTTTTCATTCATTATTCAAAAATTGTTCAAGTGGCTCTAAGCACTATAGGGCTTAATATCTGAGGTCATCAGTCCCCTCGACTTAGAACTACTTAAACCTAACTAACCTAAGGACATCACACACAGCCATTCCCGAGGTAGGATTCGAACCTGCGACCGTAGGGGTCGCGCGGTTCCAGACTGAAGCGCCTAGAAGCGCTCGGCCACAGCGGCCGGAAATTCGTTATTAGGTATAGCAGTTAATAGGCCGTTTCTCACATCGTTTTTTGTTTTAGGACTTTACTTCCCCAAGGAACTTTCGCCACAAGGGGGAAACAACGCCCGACGACTAAAGTAAACAGCAACAAATAAATCTAACCGTCAACAGCCTTCTGAAGAAACCGGTAACGGCGCTATTTGTGTAAATAGATAGCATTATTCACAGTGGCTGGTTGCTGTTTTCTTCTTTGCAAGAATCAACTTATATTTTTGTATACAGCCGCTTTGTCAAAATCTCAGTTTTGGACGCAATAGCGTAACTGATATGTGTTGTTGAAATCTTTAACAGCACATTGCGAGCAATTAACCTTTTAGGTGGGGAACCAACAGCTATGAGTATTCGTTTGGGTATTAATAACCGCTTCAGCTGTATTTAGTCCTTTATTACTGGATCACAACCGGTTTCGCGTCTGCCCCCGGTAGCTGAGTGGTGCTGGCACGGTAGCTCAGGGTGTTCGGTCAGAGGGTTAGCTGCCCACTGTAACAATTAAAAAAAACTGAGTTAATAGATAGACTACGAACTTAAAAAGGTTTCCTACGACGTCCTCCCCCATCAGATGCAACGAACGAAAACGAACAAAATGAAATTAAAAAAAAAAGTGATCAGTGCGACAGAATGTCATTCCTAAGGGCGCAGGTTCCGTTCCCGGCAGGGGTTGGAGATTTTTCTCCACTGAGGGACTGCGTGTTGTGTTGTCTTCATCATCATCATTTCATCCCCATTGACGCGCAAGTCGCCGAAGTAGCGTCAAATCGAAAGACGTGCACCCGGCGAACGGTCTACATTTATATCTGTGTGATTACTCTGCTGTTCACAATAAAGTGTCTGGCAGAGGGTTCAATGAACCACCTTCATGCTGTCTCTCTAGCGTTCCATTCTCGAACGGCAAGCGGGAAAAACGAGCACTTAAATTTTTCCGTGAGAGCTCTGATCTCTCTTATTTTGTCGTGATGATCATTCCTCCCTATGTAGGTGGGTGCCAATAGAATGTTTTCGCAATTGGAGGAGAAAACTGGTGATTGAAATTTCATGAGAAGATCCCGTCGCAACGAAAAACGCCTTTGTTTTAATGATTGCCACTCCAATTCACGTATCATGTCTGTGACACTATCTCCCCTATTTCGCGATAATACAAAACGAGCTGCCCTTCTTTGTACTTTTTCGATGTCATCCGTCAGTCCCACCTGATACGGATCCCACATCTCACAACAGTACTCCAGAACAGGGCGGACAAGCGTAGTGTAAGCAGTCTCTTTGGTAGACCTGTTGCACCTTCTAAGTGTTCTGCCAATGAATCTGGAGTCTTTGGTTTGCTCTACCCACAATATTATCTATGTGATCGTTCCAATTCAGGTTATTTATAATTGTAATACCTAGTATTTAGTTGAATTTACAGCCCTCAGATTTGTGTGACTTATCTCGTAATCGAAATTTAGCTGATTTCTTTTAGTTCAAATAGTTCAAATGCCTCTGAGCATTATGAGACTTAACATCTGAGGTCATCAGTCCCCTAGAACTTAAAACTACTTAAACCTAACTAACCTAAGGACATCACACACATCCATGCCCGAGGCAAGATTCGAACCTGCGACCGTAGCGGACGCGCGGTTCCAGACTGTAGCGCCTAGAACCGCTCGGCCACACCGGCCGGCTTTCTTTTAATACTCATGTGAATAACTTCGCACTTTTCTTTATTCAGGGTCAATTGCCACTTTCCGCACCATACAGATATCTTATCTAAATCATTTTGCAAGTCGTTTTGAACATCTGATGACTTTACAAGACGGTAAATGACTGCATCATCTGCAGACAATCTAAGACGGTTACTCAGATTGTCTCCTATGTCGTTAATATAGATCAGGAATAATAGAGAGCCTATAACACGTCCTTGGGGACTTCTGTTTTACTCGATGACCTTCCGTCTATTACTACGAACTGTGACCTTTCTAAGAGGAAATCACGAATCCAGTCGCACAACTGAGGCGATACTCCGTAGGCATGCAGTTTTATTAGAAGACGCTTGTGAGGAACGGTGTCGAAAGCCTTCTGGAAATCTAAAAATATGGAATCAATTTGACATCCCCTGTCGATATCATTTATTACTTCATGAGTATAAAGAGCTAGTTGTGTTTCAGAAGAACGATATTTTCTGAATCCGTGCTGACTATATGTCAATAAATCGTTTTCTTCGAGGTACTTCATAATGTTCGAATACATTATATGTTCTAAAACCCTACTGCAAATCGACGTTAGTAAAATTGGCATGTAATTCAGCGGATTACCCATACTTCCCTTTTTGGGTATTGGTGTGACTTGAGCAATTTTCCAGTCTTTAGGTACGTAGCTTTCTGTGAGCGAGTGGTTGTATCTAATTGCTAAATATGGAGATATTTTATCAGCATACTCTGAGAGGAACCTGACTGGCATATGATCTGGACCGGAGGCCTTGCCTTTATTAAGTGACTTAAGCTGCTTTGTACACCGAGGATATCTACTTCTATGTTTCTCATCTTGGCAGTTGTTCTTGATTGGAGTTCTGGAATATTTACTTCGTCTTCTTTGGTGAAGGAGTTTCGGAAAACCGTGTTTAATAACTCTGCTTTAGTGGCACTGTCATCAGTGACTACACCGTTGTTATCGCGCAGTGAAAGTATTGATTGTGCCTTGCTACTGGTGTGCTTTATGAATGACCAGAATCTATTTGGGTTTTCTGCCAGATTTCGAGACAGAATTTCGTTGTGGTAATTATTAAAGGCATCTCGCATTGAAGTACGCGCCATATTTCGAACTTCTGTAAAACTTTGCCAATCTTGGGGATTTTGTGTTCTCTTAAATTTGGCATGCTTTTTTCGTTGCTTCTGCAACAACTATCTGACCCGTTTTGTGTACCATGAGGGATCAGTACCATCACTTATTAATTTATGTGGTATGTATCTCTCAATTGCTGTTAATACTATCTCTTTGAAAACATTCCACAACTTTTCTACACTTACATGATCAGATCGGAAGGAGTGAAGACTGTCTCTTAAGAAGGCGTTAAGAGCATTTTTATCAGCTTTTCTAAATAGATATTTTTGATGGTTGTAGGTGTTACGGTATTCAGCCTAGCAGCAACTGCCTCGTGGTCGCTAATCCCTGTATTCGTCACAACACTCACTATTTGTCCAGGATTATTTGTTGCTAAAAGGTCAGGTATGCTTTCAGAACCATTTACGCTTCGCGTGGGCTCATGAACTAATTGTTCGAATTAATTTTCTGAGAAAGCATTCAGTACAATTTCGGATGATGTTTTATGCCTGCCGCCGGCTTTAAACGTATAATTTTTCCAGCAAATCAAGGGTAGATTGAAGTCACCACCGACTATAATTGTATGAGCGGGGTACTTATTTGAAATGAGACTCAAGTTTTCTTTGAACTGTTCAGCAACCATGTCTTCTGAGTCGGGGGGTCGGTAAAACGATCCAATTAATTGTTTAGTCCGATTGTCAGGTATAACCTCTATCCATACTATTTCACATGAACTATCTACTTCAATTTCGCTACAAGGCGAACTATCTCTGACAGCAATAAATACTCCACCACCAACTGTATTTAAACTATCCTTTCTGAACATTGTTAGATCGTTTGAAAAAAATTCGGCTGAACTTATTCCCGGCTTTAGCCAGCTCTCTGTACCTACAACTATTTGAGCTTCAGTGCTTTCTACTAGTGCTTGGAGCTCTGGGTCTTTCCCAACACAGCTACGATAATTTACAACTACAATACCAATCATTTCTACAACTACCTTACTGTGTTCTACCTGCCCACTTTCTGACGGACGCCCCTTCTGTGGTTCCCTGAGACCCTCTAACCTAAAAAACCGCCCAGTCCCTTCCACATAGCCCCCGCTACCCGTGTAGCCGCCTCCTGTGTGTAGTGGACTCCTGATCTATTAAGCGGGACCCGGAAACCTACCACCCGATGGCATAAGTCAAGGAATCTCCCGACGGGAGGAACTAGTCGCACGGTATTTACATTTCATTTACCGGTTTCGTGGCGCTAAAAGCCACATCATCAGGTAAAAATGTTATTTAAGCATTAGAGCGGAACATCTCCGTTTCGCGGCACTAAAGGTCACATCTTCAGGTGAACTTATTATTTAAACATTAGAGCGGAAAAGATTGGAATCTTTTTACCCAACGGACAACGAATGGTGGGTAAAAAGATTCCAAGCTTTTCCGCTCTAATGTTTAAATCATACGTTCACCTGAAGATGTGGCTTTTAGTGGCACGAAACCGGTAGTGAACCAGTAATAAAGGGCAAAGGGCTAAATACAGTTGAAGCGGCTATTAATACACAAGATCAATAATAATAAATATGAATGAACTGAAAAGTAAAATCGACTGTCTTGTGCGACATCAGTATTAACTACCTGTCACCTAACAGCTATCAGAAAATGACTCTATTGATCGCCGGCCGGTGTGGCCGAGCGGTTCTAGGTGCTTCAGTCTGGAACCGCGCGACCGCTACGGTCGCAGTTCGAATCCTGCCTCGGGCATGGATGTGTGTGATGTCCTTAGGTTAGTTAGGTTTAAGTAGTTCTAAGTCTAGGGGACTGGTGACCTCAGATGTTAAGTCCCATAGTGCTCAGAGCTTTTTTTTTTTTTTTTATTTTTACTGTATTGATGATATTCTACGAGACCTACGAAACGCTTAACACTCAACATCAAATTTGGTGATGGTGTTTTCCCTTGTCTGCATATCATAGAGGGCCAAGTGGAGACACCCCCGCATGAAGTCAGGACAGCTGTTGGAAACCTGTGACGCGTCAACGACTTTAGTAAAATTTTGTAAAAGATTAGAGTTCAGTCTTCTATTCCCACTGTTTACAAGTCGTTTTTCCGCACCAGCCTTGGCTATTGCTCGTTCAGCTACCTTCTGGTTTCTAGCTGATGTCCCGTCCAGTCAGCTCCGCGGTTGCACGTCTAAGCGATGTTTAGGGACCCCAGGGACAAGGCGGGTTGCCGGCGAGCAGGAGCGGCCGTTGCCCAGCGCGAAGTGGTTTTGGGTTGGGCTTCTGGAGTGTCCTCGGTAATAACCGCATTTTTTCTCCTTATTCCGCCATATAATACAAGGCCTTTTGGAAAATGTGCTGTGTGCTTTTAAATATTGGCTATTTGGCTGTTTTGAATAAAAAATATTTTGTGCGATCTTCGCTTTTGAATTTTTTTTTACCATTAAAACAAATCTCTCTTCAATACTCTCATAATGAGAAAATTCCATGCCCCCTTACACTTTCAAACACGCAGTGATCTACTGTGTACATCCGACGTGGATTCCAGCACAGCTGATTTGCAGGTGATACGTTTGCGTAGCATTGATGGGGTAACAACATTCTCAAGCTTCATATGATTTACAGAAAATTTTACATAGTAAATAAACTTCCTGAGATACGAGGGTTGACTGAAAAGTAATTCCTCCACCTTCGTAGCTCTTCAACAGTTGGCAGCATTGATATGTGGCAGGTATTGCCTTGTTCCACAGCCTCTTCTCTACAGCTCCAGTTGGAGGAAGCTTTAACATTGAACGGTTGTGTTGTTACAGTGTAAAGTATGGAACCCTGTGCAGACGGTCGGTCACTGCGATTTAAGGAACGTGCAGTTACTGAATTCTTGACAGCAGAACGTGTCACCCCAAAGGTGATTCATCAGAGAATGGAAGCAGTTTATGGTGATCGTGTTGATGTGAGTACTATGTGTCGTTGGACGAGTATGTTTAAAGATGTTGAGGCGGGAACATCTGACCTGCGTGACAAACAAAGAGTTGGACGTCCTGTGACAGCAACCACCGAGTTTCAAAAGCAAAAAGTTGACAGATTGATTCAGGACGATCGTCGCATCACTCAGAGGGAAATTGCAAACACAATCGGCATTTCACAAGAACGTGTGGGTCACATTATTGCTTTGCTTGGCTGTCGGGAAATCTGTGCACGATGGGTACACCGGATGCTGACTCCTGAAATGAAAGCTCACTGACTTGAAATTTGCCAGGAACTCCTCTCGCGTTACGAGAATGAAGGTGACGCCTTTCTCCATTCAGTTGTGACAGGAGACGAAACGTGGGTACATCATTACGACCCGAAGACGAAAGGTCAGTCTGTGGAAAATCGACACAAAGACTCGCCCCAGAAAAAGAAATTCAAGAAGCAGCTGGAAAAATCATGGCCACAGTGTTCTGGGACGCAGATGGTGTTGTCCATGTTGATTTCCTTGATCATAGAACAACAATAAATTCAGAGCGTTACGTCACAACGCTGCGAACTCTGAAACGACGTCTAACAAAGGTCCGTAAGGAAAGGGGAAATGTTTTCCTGCAGCATGACAATGCCAAACCACACACTTCACGTTACACCACAGCAGAACTTCAGAGACTGAATCCCACCACTGAACGGCGTCCTCCATACAGTCAAGATTTAGCACCGTCTGACTTCCATCTGTTCCCGACAATGAAAGACGATCTGCGGGAACATAATTATGCTTCTGATGAGACTGTCGTTGCGGAAACAGAGTGTCGACTTTTTCCGTGACGGCTTCAGAAAAATTGTTCATCGTTGGCAGAAATGTATCCAATTGACTGGTGATTATGTGCAAAAGTGAATATTGGTAATTAAAGATCACATTCTAAGAATTATTTCTGCGTTTGATTTATTAAAATATTCCCATCCAGACCCAGACCTTGTATTTATCATTTTCATAGAAACCCGTGTAGTGTATGAGCCCATCCCAAATACGAGGATGTGCTCAAAAGTACTGCCTCCAAATTTTTTATTTTGAAACTATTAAAGTTTTTCAAATTGATAAATATTATTAACATTGTACATCTTTATTCTTCGTGTCTACATACTTGCAGCTCTCTGTCATTAGAGGGCTCCGAATTGTAGCACGTAAAATGGCGGTAACGTGACTGTGTTTGTGCGTAAGAAACAGCGTATTCTAATCAGATTTCTAGTTCGAACAGTTCGTCCGAACACATGGAGCACCTTCACCTTCAGCATGAGAATCCCAGGCCGCTGCGAGATCTGCAGCTATCCGACACCTTCGGTTCACTGTCATTGATCATCCTCCATACAGTCCCGAATTGACGCCATCCGATTTCCAACTGTTTCCAAAACTTAAAGGATACATTCCACGACATTACTTTGATAGTAATCAAGCGCTACAAGCAGATGTGAGGCTATGGCACCGTCTACAAAGTCAAACACTCTACAGTGACCGTATCACCAAAGTGGTCTCTCGTTGGAAGGAATTCGTTGTTCGTCGCCAAGGTGACTATGTTGAGAAATAAATATGTAGGCATTAAGATTAAAGATGTAGAATGTTCAAAATCTTTGTTTTATTTGGAAATGTCTAACAGTTTTCACATGAAAAATTCAGAGGCAGTACTTCTCAGCACGCCCTAGTACACCCAAAACGAGGAAATATAGCGAGGTGCAGTCTTCGCTAAGTAATAGGACAAAGCGGCGAATTTTCCGACGTACGCAAGTAACGCTCTACGATTTTAGCTGCGAATATGACACCGACATTCTTTTATTTGTAGAACATATACTTTTTTTCTGCGGCATTTTAAAGAGCCTTCTAAGAGGACTTCAGCAGCATAAGATGTGTGGGGCTTGATCAAATAGTAACAACGTAACAGCAGCGCAAAACATCCCGCTGCCGTAAGATTAGATCTCACAAATGTCTTCCCTAACGTAATAAATGTAAGTGAACCCGTTACTTAGATACGGTTCCTATGTCACATGAAGTACTTAAAATTATGAGCTTGAGGTTTGACACGTGCTATGAAGCATTACCGACAGACAACGCTGCACGTTGGATTTACCGCAGCACAGAGTCGTATTATACTCCTTTCCTGTCTTCGGCGTTACCTTATAGACTTGTTTTAATTTTCCCCACAGACGTATTAAAACTGGTCAGCCTGCAGGTCCCCCAAGAGCTACAACTTTTTCTTTTTAATCTCCAAAATAATAAAATTGGTTCAAATGGCTCTGAGCACTATGGGACTTTACATCTATGGTCATCAGTCCCCTAGAACTTAGAACTACTTAAACCTAACTCACCTAAGGACAGTACACAACACCCAGTCATCACGAGGCAGGCAAAATCCCTGACCCCGCCGGGAATCGAACCCGGGAACCCGGGCGCGTCCAAAATAATAAATAAATAAATAAATATACAAATATAAACATTACACACTGAATTCTTGCACACTAGCTATTGCCTCGTTCTTAGCACAACCCAATGACAGTAAACAGCCTCACTATGCAGTGCCGAAACTACTCTCTTTTCACACTTCGTAACGATCATCAGCGTTGGTACACGGAAGTAACACGGTTTCGTGCAATCTCGGTATAGAGACTTTCACGTGGTGTTTATTTGGTGGCAGGGGTAAAATATAGGGAACCAAAGGCTATTTACAATTTGTACAGAAACCAGATGGCAATTATAAGAGTCGAGGGACATGAAAGGGAAGCAGAGGTTGGGAAGGAAGTGAGACAGGGTTGTAGCCAATCCCCGATGCTATTCAATCTGTATATTGAGCAAGCAGTAAAGGAAACAAAAGAAAAATTCGGAGTAGGAATTAAAATCTATGGACAATAAATAAAAACTTTGAGTTTCGCCGATGACATTGTAATTCTGTCAGAGACAGCAAAGAATCTGGAAGAGCCGCTGAACGGAATGGACATTGTCTTGAAAGGAGGATATGAGATGAATGTTTTGAAAGGAGGATATAAGATGAACATCAACGAAAGCAAAACGAGGATAATGGAATGTAGTCGAATTAAATCGGGTGATGCTGCAGGAATTAGATTAGGAAATCAGACACTTTAAGTAGTAAATGAGTTTTGCTATTTGGGGAGCAAAATAACTGATCATGGTCGAAGTAGTGACGATATAAAATGTAGACTAGCAATGGCAAGGAAATCGTTTCTGAAGAAGAGAAATTTGTTAACATCCAGTATAGATTTAAGTGTCAGGAAATCTTTTCTGAAAGTATTTGTATGGAGTGTAGCCATGTATGGAAGTGAAACGTGGACGATATATAGTTTAGGCAAGAATAGACTAGCAGCTTTCGAAACGTGGTGCTACAGAAGAATGCTGAAGATTAGATGGGTAGATCACATAACTAATGAGGAGGTATTGAATAGAACTGGAGAGAAGAGAAATTTGTGGCACACCTTGACTAGAAGAAGGGATCGGTTGGTAGGGCATATTCTGAGGCATCAAGGGATCACCAATTTAGTATTGGAAGGCAGCGTGGAGGGTAAAAATCGTAGAGGGAGACCAAGAGATGAATACACAAAACAGATTCAGAAGGATGTAGGTTGCAGTAGGTACTGGGAGATGAAGAAGCTTTCATAGGATAGAGTAGCATGGAGAGCTGCATCAAACCAGTCTCTGGACTGAAGACCACAACAAACAACATTATTTGGTAATGAAGATAAATTAGGCTTGTTGTGGCACAGTTATTCATTTAAACGGTGATGTTGTCAGCAGCGGTACTTACCCAGAAGTCTGGTGACTTCTACCAGCCTGTAGCGATCAAAACTACGATGTACATATAGTAAGTAATGCAATTTTTTTCCTGAAATCAGATTGGTTTTATTCAGGTTTCCAGAACAACACATTATTGGCTCAAATGGCTCTGAGCACCATGCGACTTAACTTCTGAGGTCATCAGTCGCCTAGAACTTAGAACTAATTAAACCTAACTAACCTAAGGATATCACACACATCCGTGCCCGAGGCAGGAATCGATCCTGCGACCGGAGCGGTCGTTCGGTTCCGGACTGTAGGGCCTAGAACAGCACGGCCACTCCGGCCGGCAACAAATTATTCTCGTCTCCTTTGGCTACATAGTCCTACTTTTCAACATTATCTCCGTTCAATGCGATGGATTTACGTCACGTACTCGGGGGCCTATATGTCCGCATGGTACCACCCTACTGATCGACGTCGGAGCGAACGTCTTGCTACATCAATAACCTGTCCATCATCCACGTACTGCTTCCTGTGGAGACCATTCTTCATTGGGCCAAACAGATGGAAGTCGGGAGGTACCTCAGCTGGGCTGAAGGTTAGATGAGGAAGAACAGTCGACTGAAGTTTTGTGAGCTCCTCTCGGGTGCACAGACTTGGATGAGACATTGCATGGTCATTAAGAAAGATAAGTTCATCTGCGTTTTTGTGGTTACGAACTCGCCGAAGTTGTTTCTTCAGTTTCCTGTCGGTAGCACAGCCGTATGTAGCCGGCCATCAAGCGGGAGATCGGAGAGATTTGAGCGACCTTGCTGGGATGATGACAGACGCCTCGTCCAACGACTCTCAGTGCTTTTGTTCACTGTCAGATCTCCGTAGACATTCTGTAATCGTCTATGAAAATCCGCCAAAACTCAACGACAGCTCTCTGCTTGGAGCGCACCTCCGTTACAACGCAATTTTGGTGGCCTATCGGATCTTCGTGAAACTATAGGAGCTGGAACGGGAATATTCTACGATGTCCCACAACAAATTCTGCATTTTTTCAACCGAAACTGGCCGACAAAAAAAGTCTTTCATTACTTATTGAACGCCCCTCGTAGCATACCAGGCCTGTTTGCAGGATACAACTAGCGACTTACTGTACGATGATACATGAAGTAAAAATAACATGGCTTAAACGTTAAAAACTGTCATTGATGCTTCACAGTGTCTCAGAGCTTCCTTCACAGTAACATAACAACAAAATACCTAAAATGTGCCTTGCCAGTTTGGCCGAGCGGCTCTCTGCGCTTCAGTCTGGAACCGCGCCACCGCTACGGTCGCAGGTTCGAATCCTGCCTCGGGCATGGATGTGTGTGATGTCCTTAAGTTAGTTAGGTTTAAGTAGTTCTAAGTTCTAGGGGACTGATGACCTCAGATGTTAAGTCCCTTACTGCTTAGAGCCATTTGAACCTAAAATGTGACTTAGAAACACCTGCTGGCCGTGTAATACGATCTTTGGTCAATCGCCTAGAGTGCAGTTGTTTACCTGATGGTTAAACTAAGGATGAATAGAGTATATAGTGAAACTTCCTGGCAGATTAAAACTGTGTGCCGGACTGAGACTCGAACTCGGGAAGTTTGGAAATTAGGAGACAAGGTACTGGCGGAAGTAAAGCTGTGAGGACTGGTCGTGAGTCGTGCTTGGGTAGCTCAAATGGTAGAGTACTTGCCCGCGAAAGGCAATGGTCCCGAGTTCGAGTCTCGGTACGGCATACAGTTTTAATCTGCCAGGAAGTTTTATATCAGCGCACACTCCGCTGCAGAGTGAAAATCTCATTCTAGAGTATATAGTCTCCTCCCGTCGAGCTGTTACTCTGCCACTTAGTTCTCTTTCATATACGAGTATAACGATACAAATCGATAGTCTTCGTGATATCTTGTTTTCGAATGCGAGCTAACAGTTATTGTAAGTGCTACAACGGACATAAATTTAATTTTATATATTGTATCAAACTGAACATAAAGACCATTACAATGCTCTTTCAGGAAACCTTGTTACTTCGAGCTGAGCTGGCAGCAGTGCCTGTCAGAGCGGGAAATATTCCTCCATCTCACGTCTGGTCACAGCGCCGCGGTCGTAATTGTGATACCCACCTCATCTACCAGTTTCATGATGACAGACTGTGACATTTCATTCTGTTTTTATTAAATCATCGAATGTAATGTAGCGTACTTTGTGATTCTTACCGTCAGGTGAGTAAATCTCGAAGAGTTAAAGTCTTTCATATGTTTCGTTACTTGACTATTCTTACTTCTGCAATTGCTGCTTAAATTTTTCCCTTTCTTTTTATTGATTTCTGTCACTAGCGCAAACTGCAAATAAAACACAGACTGATTTCGACTTGACGTGATCACATTCATTTTAAACGCATTCTCAGGGTATAAAATTTGTGCACACAATAAATATTCTACATCAGTATTTCCTTTGGTATGTATTTTTAACAGATCGTCTGTAATCACAGTTGGTGGCGTTAAATGGCGTCTGGTTGTTACAGACAGGAGTTTAATGTTTCCTTCATAATTTTTCGTGGGTGTGGTAGCACGGTATTCCAATATTTAGCACAACGTCACGTGTTTTCGCTGTTACCGTATGATTAATTTTCGTTTTGAATACATTTTGGTATTTCGTTTGCTTGTTTATGGAGGTTGCCAGCGTACGCTCATTTCTACAGTATTTAGATAAAGTTTATTTTTTCTACTTTTTTTAAAATACTTGTGTGTGGGCAGTAATTGCCCCTTTGTCATCCTCAAATACATTGTCAAACAACGTTGAATCTCTTCGACTTCCCTGTGACTCTGTTATTAATAAAAATGCTTTCATTTCATGATATGCAATCGTGGTAGATCATTTAAAAAATTCTAAAACTGAAGGCAAACAATGCTGAAGTACCCTGAATCATTATACAGTTTATTTTGACTTTACATTTGTTTTTTACATAAGTAACTACATTCACATATTTTCATTGTTACAAATTCCAAAAACAAGAAGTAGAAAAATAAAGCTATCCTCTCTGCTTAATTTGTTTCAAGACGAAAGATGTGGTAGTCATAGTCTATGATAACGAAGACAATGAGAAGAGTTTTTTTGTGTCCTCAAAATTTAATTGTAGATGACTATGACGTAGTGCTACTGAAAAAAACTGCTACAAGCTCAAGTTATTTGGGGTTTTTGAAACTTATATGGAATCGATACGAAAATCACGTTCTTCGCGCACGTAGTGAGCCAAGTAAGAAGTTTCCCAGAAAATTTCAGTATGCGTACTTCATACCTTACGGTCTGTTTGGTGCATGAAGGATTTAGGAAATGGGAACGCATCGTATACTACTTCAGTAACCATGAAGTGCTGTTGTTGTTGTTGTGGTCTTCAGTCCTGAGACTGGTTTGATGCAGCTCTCCATGCTACTCTATCCTGTGCAAGCTTCTTCATCTCCCAGTACCTACTGCAACCTACATCCTTCTGAATCTACTTAGTGTATTCATCTCTTGGTCTCCCCCTACGATTTTTACCCTCCACGCTGCCCTCCAATACTAAATTGGTGATCCCTTGATACCTCAGAACATGTCCTACCAACCGATCCCTTCTTCTGGTCAAGTTGTGCCACAAACTTCTCTTCTCCCCAATCCTATTCAATACTTCCTCATTAGTTACGTGATTTACCCATCTAATCTTCAGCATTCTTCTGTAGCACCACATTTCGAAAGCTTCTATTCTCTTCTTGTCCAAACTATTTACCGTCCATGTTTCGCTTCCATACATGGCTACACTCCATACAAATACTTTCAGAAATGACTTTCTGACACTTAAATCTATACTCGATGTTAACAAATTTCTCTTCTTCAGAAGCGCTTTCCTTGCCATTGCCAGTCTACATTTTATATCCTCTCTACTTCGACCATCATCAGTTACTTTGCTCCCCAAATAGCAAAACTCCTTTACTACTTTAAGTGTCTCATTTCCTAATCTAATACCCTCAACATCACCCGACTTAATTCGACTACATTCCATTATCCTCGTTTTGCTTTTGTTGATGTTCATCTTATATCCTCCTTTCAAGACACCATCCATTCCGTTCAACTGCTCTTCCAAGTCCTTTGCTGTCTCTGACAGAATTACAATGTCATCGGCGAACCTCAAAGTTTTTATTTCTTCTCCATGGATTGTAATACCTACTCCGAATTTTTCTTTTGTTTCCTTTACTGCTTGCTCAATATACAGATTGAATAACATCGGGGAGAGGCTACAACCCTGGCTTACTCCCTTCCCAACCACTGCTTCCCTTTCACGTCCCTCGACTCTTATAACTGCCATCTGGTTTCTGTACAAATTGTAAATAGCCTTTCGCTCCCTGTATTTTACCCCTGCCACCTTTAGAATTTGAAAGAGAGTATTCCAGTCAACATTGTCAAAAGCTTTCTCTAAGTCTACAAATTCTAGAAACGTAGGTTTGCCTTTCCTTAATCTTTCTTCTAAGATAAGTCGTAAGATCAGTATTGCCTCACGTGTTCCAGTATTTCTACGGAATCCAAACTGATCTTCCCCGAGGTCGGCTTCTACTAGTTTTTCCATTCGTCTGTAAAGAATTCGTGTTAGTATTTTGCAGCTGTGGCTTATTAAACTGATAGTTCGGTAATTTTCACATCTGTCAACACCTGCTTTCTTTGGGATTGGAATTATTATATTCTTCTTGAAGTCTGAGGGTATTTCGCCTGTTTCATACATCTTGCTCACCAGATGGTAGAGTTTTGTCAGGACTGGCTCTCCCAAGGCCGTCAGTAGTTCCAATGGAATGTTGTCTACTCCAGGGGCCTTGTTTCGACTCAGGTCTTTCAGTGCTCTGTCAAACTCTTCACGCAGTATCGTATCTCCCATTTCATCTTCATCTATATCCTC